>NW_028139396.1:46538-85849 GCF_965202585.1 Thalia democratica | reverse complement strand
CATATAACATTCAATGAAGCTTATCTTGTTTAATATAGATCTTAAATTAGTATATGAAACATTTAGAAATAAATCTCTACTAGAGGTTAAACTATTAGAAAAAACAGTGCCTGAGGCCTTAGTATTAGAACAATTAAAGATTAAACATGAATTAAGGTGCATGTCAGTGTTGAAGCTTGACTTATTAGGCCCAGAGATCCTGGGCGTTAAACCGAAAGGGCAGTTGAGTACTTTCAACTATTTTGTTTTGTTTTATAACGTATCTTATGTTCAAATTTTTACTTTCAGCTTCTGCTTGTTTTTGTTTTAGTTCAAATCTCAATTTTCTAAAATGTTCCATCTATAATTTTGTTCGATCAATATTAATGTAGATACTAATTTGTTTTCCCAGATGCTGTATTTTAAGGTTTCTTAGACTCAATAGTCGTTTTCTGCTAGATTGTGTCAGTAGCTTCAAAATTATTGGTCTCGTTTTATTGCAGTTGTATTTACCGATACGGTATAATGCATTTAATTCAGTTTCAGCTATCTTGTTGGAACCTAGAGAACATTGTATTTTATTCAGGTCATTTTTTGCATTTTCTACCATATAAACTGATGTATTGCTAATGTTTTCAGGAATATTAAATACTATGACATTTAAAGATTTTTTTCTTTCAATTTCCTTTCAGTTTCAGCATTTATTTGATGTGTTACTAGTGACAATTTACTGTCAATGTTACTAATAAAGTCTGGTTGTTTTTGAAAGGAGTTTGTTGATGCTTCTGCATACATTGAAAGTTTCTTTTCAAAATTATCAAACTTTTTGCAGAACTCTGTTTTAAATATCATAAAACTTTCATTTAGTGAACTGATTTTGTGATCAAGAGACTTTTCTGTTGTTTGTTTTTTGTAGACCTCCTCATGAGTTTTTTGTGTATTCTGGATACTGATTTCAAGTTCCTTGATTTTTGTTTCATACTGAATTTTCAAGTTATGGATTTCTTTTTCCATTGACTGAAATTTTGCATCATTCTTTCTTCCTAGTTGTAGCAAACTTTCCTTTGTTGCTTTACTAACTTTGCAGTTTTCAATGATACTTTTTATTTCCAATTCAGACATATTAATTTACTTAAATATAACCTTATTCAATATATATTAATTTTAATTTATTAATAAATACATCAGGCTAGTTTTAAGACTTATAAAAATTTTAGGCTAGTATTCGTATATATTGAATGAGACTTATATAAATTAGTTTCAATACTTTGTTTTATAGCCATTTTTGTTAAAAACTTGATTTTTATTGATATCGAAAACATGTTAACTTTTTTCTACGTATTTGAAAAATTTCCAGGTGACTCAGGACAATTTGAGCTCACTCAGGGCAGATTTTTGACTAAAAAGTGACCCTGAATAATATATATGTCGTTGGTAGTTTGTATATGATAAATATAGTTTTTATATATTTTGACTATATTTTTATAGCTTGTTTTGTTAATTTTTCCATTTTTGAGATTTTGTTAGTAGATTTTATAAATGTTTTATTTATATTTTAAGGAATATACTTAAAGTCTAACAATTATGCCAAGAAAAATAAATAAATTTAATTGTTTAAATAAGAAAAAAATAAACTATATTGAACCAGATGTTTGCAAATTTTTAGCTCTATATTATTATGCTTGTATTTAATTATTTCTATTTTCTATTTGTTAGATATCGTTTTATTTAACAATTAAAGAAATAAACCTGGATATTAGTAGTTTTTTGTATTTTTAATACTAAAAGTAAAACAAACCATAATAGACTTTTAATGTTCTAAAATGCTTTTAAGAAAGTTATTTTAATGTAACTAAACTTTAAAAAAGGTTTTCATGTACCAGGAGAAAGATGTAAAATTTGACAAAAAAAGATTTGCATTAAAAAAATAGTAATTTGTTTAGTATTTTGTATTAAAGTGTGAGTAACTAAGACTGTTTCTAATATATTAAAAATTTGACTGAAAATTATTAAATTAAATAAAGAGTTCTAAATGTGTTTTTTATTGAATGTAAATATTATTAGTAAAAGTTAACAATTAATTTCACTTTATCTTTACTATAACTTGCTATAAAACTTCATAACATTAAAAGTATTTTAAAAGTATGTTTTAAGAAAACCAAGAATTAAGTACTGTTAAATTAAAGCTGGAAAGTAATATAAAGTTTCTATAAGTTATCCTTTGACTACACAACAGTTATACCTCTTTAGCGTTTTTTTTTCTATGTAATACTCTTCTGATGATAACTAAACATTTGTTTTGAATGTTTGTTCTGTCTGAATATTTTTTAATTTTAAACTTATTAGGATAAAAAATAATTGAACTTAATGAAGTAGTAATATATAATGTGTGTGTTAATTTTCTAAAAACGAAGTTATCCTACTACAAGTCTTTTAATTTTCGGAATACTCATAAAAATTTATGACTGAAAAGGTTTTATAGTCTTAAATGATAAAAATTAACAGTATTTGGATTTGTAAGTTCAGTTATATGTTACTTTTTACTAATGTTTAATAGTTACATGAAAATTCAAATTCACGAAAATAATATTTAAAGGGCTAAAACTTAAAAATAAAATTTCAAAAAAATTCAAGTATTATAACATTTTGAAATGACTTTAATGAAAGAAATATAAAAAATAGATTTGTAGTTCATTTAAAGCCTGATTAATAAAACAATGATAAAAAAGAGATAACACACTATAACTTAGAATTTGAGTTGTCATGTACTTGCTTAGTTGAAATTGTTTTAAAAACTTTAGTCAGAGATAAATTTTAGTATTTTCAGATAAAAGTCTAAATAAAGAAATCATAGAATAGTTACAAATAGGCTAAAAATGGAAATATGCTTAAATAACTTTTTTAGTCTTACTTTTTATATACCATACATAAATAATAGTTGATATTACTATTTTCTATGAAGTGTAAGTTTTGATTTAAAGCAACTAAACTTAGTGAATTTTTTTGGTTTCATATTAAAATTAAAATTTAAACAAATAAATTAATATTTTCTAAAAAATAATCTTTTACAAACATCTAACACTTTTTTTTAAACTTTATCAGTCTTATTTGTTAGAATGAAAATAAAAGTTTTAAATTTGAATTTATTATATTTTAAAGAAACTAAATCAAAATTACTTTAAATCCTAATACGTTTTTTTGCTTAGATTTGTATATCTTTGGAACATGGTTTACATGATTTTGAATATTTAAGTAAATTAGTTACCATAACTTATTAATTTTTTTAAATGAAAAATATCTTAATTTTTTTAGTAAATTAGTTATGAGAAATATTTTTTGAAGGTGAATATTTTTATAAAACTATAACTCGTACTACATTAGTTTTTGTACTTGAAATAGTTTAAATTTTACTCAAGTTTTCGAAAAAAAAAAAAATTACATTGATAATGACAAAAAAAAAGCTTATTAAAATGATAAACTTAAAATTCATTAAATTTTGCATATTTACTGAGTAACCAAAAACTTTTACATTGTTATTTTAAGTTTTAGTTTTCAATATTTTTTTTTGCATAGATTTTAGTTTCTTTGGTGAGGTGCATAAAATATATGGGTATAAATAAAAAAAGGAAAGTCAAAAAAATGCTTTGAAAAAATTTTCCGACTGAACAAAAATTTTAGCATATATTTGTATAAACAATTCAAATATTGTACAAATATTTTTTACGTATTTTATACTAGTTATTAAAACAATAAAAAAATTCTCAATTGTTTTTACTGTAAACATGTGTATAAAATATAATAACTTTTAAATGTTAAAATTAATTTGTACATTTATTTGTTAGTTTAGACTTAGCATTAATTTATAGATTGTAATACGTAGTTTAGTAGTATTAAGTAGTAATTATTATGGGAAGAAAAAAAATTTTTTTGTGGAAACTATCATTTAAGAAACGATGATTTACTAAGATAAAAATTTTTTTGCTAGAATAATAGTGCTTGAATCCAAAACTAATTTACTAAAGAGTCAAAAAGAATATAGTTTTGAGATAAAGTGTTAATTTTTTTTAAAGAATTTAAAACTAAAATGTTTGTTGTTGTTTATAATAAATTTATAATATTTTTGACTACTTTTTGTTTAAACTTTATTTTCAGATTATAAAGCTTACTTTATAAAATAATGTCTACCAATAAGTACAACGTGTATCTTCAGTGGAGAGTCTCAATGATACATCAATTCCTGGTAAAAAGATATGTCGAGACCAAAAACAACTAAGTATTGCTACAAACAGTGAATTTGTGAATTTGACTAAAATAAATTTTTCAATATCTTTTAAAGTACTTGCAGAAAACTTTCAAACAAATCAGGTTTAGATTGATTGTGCTTTTTAAAAATTTGTGTGGTTTAATATTTTTCTTGAACACTTTCTATTAACTTTAGTCAAATTTATAAGATTACTATGTTTTTAATTAAGTAAAATAAGATTCTGCTTTTATTTAACTAACTTATAAGTCTACAATTTAAATCTTTTTATATATATTTATACTTTTTTTAAGACAGAAAAGTGTATACTTTATGAAAACGACCAAAAATAATTATAGGAGTTATTTTTTAACGGTTATGTTATCAAACAAATTACAGTAAGCGTTATCTCTAACAATCCTCTATTTGAAGTATATGTGACTAAACGAAAAAATAACAATTTAAATTAATTTAATTTTTTTGAAATTATTTTAAAATTTAAAGTTTTACCGAGTATAAGGAAAATTTTGTAGTCTATGGTTTTTCTTTGCAGTTTAAAATAGCCATAAAAATGTATCTTAGTTACAATTTACAGCAAATAAGGTTTTGTTTAAGTAATATTTTAACATTTAAATGTTTTGATTATTTAACTAATTATAAAATATTTTTAAATAACATCAATAAACTTTATTTCTAGGAAATTTTGGTCTAGGCATAACCAACATAATACCAATTATGAAGAAAACAGTCTGCTTCTAATTGATGATGAAGAAAAAAAGATAGCTAGTTACATCAAAACAAAACTTAAAGCTAACAATTTAGCTCTTTATTATCAGTTTATTAACAGTTTTAACCAGCTAAAGACTTCAAAGAATTTATTATGCAATATAGATTGCTGCTTCACAACAGTTTGTAAAGAAAACAGCTTTTTAGAGCTTAGTTTTGCCAACGTTTTGAAAGTACTAGCTAGTTCTGATCTTAATATCACCTCTGAATTAGAAGTCTATTATGCAGCAAATAACTGGATAAGCCATGACCTTGAAAGAAGAAGCAAGTTTGCAAAAGAACTTCTTTCAAAAATTCGCTTACCCTTGTTATCGGAAAGTGCCTTGAAAAATTTATTAAGTTACTCTAAGGTATTACGTAAATTGTCTTCTTTTCATGAAGAAAGTTTTAAAATGATAAACAGTACCCCTAGACAACCAAAAAGTGTTTTATCAAAACGAAAAAAATGCATATCAACATCGTTATTGCAACCACAAAATGTTTGACTTTCTTTTGTGTAGTAAATATAACAGAAATATACTTCTAATAAACGCAACTAATTTCAACAAAACAAAAGAGAAAAAAAGGAGAATCGATGAGCTTTCTACCGGCATAGCTATATTTAATAAAAAGCTTTATCGCTTTGAACGTAGAAATCGTGGATTCGCTGTAAACAAGTATTCAATGAGTGATAACAAATGGAAAATTGCATGTGACTACATTCCGTATAACTACTCTGCATTCAGCTTGTGTGTCTTCATGGATAAAATAGTTTTCAACGGAGGATTTAATGGATGCTCTGAACGGCAAGCCACTTCTGATTGCTTCTGGTTTGATACTAGTGACTACAAATGGTACCAAATTAAAAACATGCAAGTTGAAAGGAGGAAATCAGCATCTGCGGTGTTTCAGGGAAATGTAGTTGTTTCTGGAGGAGTCGATGGGAATCACAATGTTTTAGACACTGTCGAGTTTTATGACCATTCTTCTAAGAATTGGTCGTACATGGCAAGCACGGTTCGAAGTGTATTTTATCACGGTTTAGTTGCTTTGAAGAACAAGATGTTTGTTGTGGGGAGAATTACTAATTGTGAAGTCTACGATGCTAGTGTTAAGAAGTTTGTGTCGATCAAAATGATGCCAGAATATTTTTCTTTTGATATGCGCAAAACAGGTAGACAATACTCTGTTTCAATGGGAAGCAAGGTAGTTATTTTTGGCGAGTTTTTAGAAACAGCAGTTGTTTATGATGTTGATAAGGATGAGTGGTCAGAAGAATCATACAAAGCTATGAAAGACAACAGTTCTTTTGCCTGTATGAAAGTACCTCAAATTTATACCTTAATTTGATCGAAACTACAGACCTAAATGTTTTGTTTAAATTAAGCTTGTTATAAAAAAAAAACAAGATGAAGCTTCTTGTTTATCTATTTACATTATTACTGTTTTATTTTTAAGCATGTTTAGTGTTTTTATTAACGAAGCCCAGTACTGTTTTATACACTACTGACCTAAAACTTATATAGTACTTTAGTATTAGCTACAGACTGATGTTTTTATTTAGATGAAGCTAAACAAACGTAACAGTAAACTATAGTCTTTTGCTTTTACGTTTGAATTAGTTACACTATACGTAAACATCTCTTTATTGAATATTCGATAAATTTGCTTTATATGCTTTATAGTACATCAAGCTTAGTACTGTGTAAAAGTTAAAAACCAATTCTGCGTTTATATTAATTATATATTAACTGAATAACTACAGAGAAAGATATTATTAATTTTTTTATTGCTGACCTGAATTTGATAATTCTATGTTTTATTATCTTTTTCACGAGAACATGATAAATTACTTTAACTTCATCTTAGATAAGCCAAAAACTTTTTTTTTTCTGAATTTAAAGTTATACAAAAGAAGAAAAATTATACAGCTGATATAATTGATGTATATTTTCTTTTTAGTTTTTGAAACTATATTAGTAAAACCAGTATTTTAATAGATTTGTTAGTTACCAGTTATTGATTATTATTTTATTCAATAATTAAAAAAGTTTGTTAATAAAATTTTTTAATTGTAAATTTTTTAAACGTAGTAGTGTAAAAAAGTAGTTAAAGTATGTGAAATAATAACCCTTTTTTTACAATTTATTTATAATGTTAATTGATCAATAAAACCGCTAAAAAGTTTAGTCTCAGTACCTGATGTACAAAAAACCTTTCGGTTATCGAGTCATACAAAACATGCTTTAAGAATTTCATACTAGCTAAAAGAATTAAAACTTTTAGAATAACCTTTCTTACCTTAGGAAATAAAACAATCAAAGTAGTTAAAGGGTATAGAGTAAATTAAACGAAAGTTAAATAAGTTACGTGTTTACTTAAAAAAGTTTGATTCATTTTGCACTTTGAAAATGTCTAATAAGATAAAAAATTTAAACACATTCTAAGCCAAAACTTAAAAGAATAAAAAATAAAGGTAGAAAAAATTTTTAGAGTTTGTTTATCAACTTGTTTTTATTTTTTCTACTAACTTTTCTACCACTATATTAACTTTTACGGCAATTTTTTGAAAAATGATCAAACATTTTGATCATGATATGGCATAAAGTGAACAGAATATAATAAAAAGGACCTCTGTTAATATTCATACACAAAATTATGAATTTACTAAACATTATTTAAAATTTTAGATGGAAAATAAAAAATTTTTCAAAAGACATAATATCTACTTGTGTTTTTTTGTCATCGAGCTCCATAATGTTTAACTATTTTAAACTCTTTGAACATGCAATTAAATATAAAAGTTATTCTTTATAGTTTGTTATATTTTAATCTTTAAACCCATGAATAAAAGAATTTAATTCTATTTCTATTTAAATAAAATTGCAAAGTGTTTTTTTAGTGTTTATCGTTATTTCATTTAAATTTAATTATTTTTGACTTATAAATATCTTTCTTAGAAAATCATACAAAAATTAGATGCCTGGTACATATAAAGTTATATTTGAGTTAAAGTATACCAAACAGAAATTTAGAACAGTTTTTCAGCGAATTTACTACTAAATAAACTTTATCAAACCATACTTTTATAATTCTTTTTTTAAGCTTTTAACAATTTAAATAATAAACGTGAGTAATATCGGTAGCTGTCTAAATTGCACGAGCGTACAAAATTGCACGAGTGGACAAAATTGCACGAAAACACAAAATTGCACCAAGATACTTTTACACGAGAGCACAAAATTGCACAAAGATAAAATTGCACGAAGGTTTACTTTTGCAGAAGACATTTTTGCACGGGTTTTAATTCTTGCGCAGGGACGAGTCAGAATTGCACGAAGACATTTTTGCACGAGAAGACTCTTTTTCATGAAGACAATTTTGCAATATTTTTTTTTTATATTAAACTAAAAAAAAGGGTTAGAAGTAAAAATATAGTAACTAAAAATTGTTTATGTAATAAATTAGAAAAAAAATTAAGTGAAATATCAGAAATCAAGTAATAAATAAAATATAACAAAAAAATTCAGAATCAAAAAATGAGAAAACTAAACAATAATTAAAATTTTAAAAATATGAGTTTAAGTAAAAAATTAAAAATCAAATTTTAAATAATTTAAAAGCAAATATAAATGTCAGTGTTAAAATAATTCAATAAATAAGTAGTAAAAATAAATTTAAAAGAGATAAAAAAAAACAAATAAGATTTATTCAAATTGATAAATTAAATTATAAATAAATTTAAAAAACTCCAAAATAAAAGTTTATAAAAAAGTCTCGATCAATAAATTAAATAATTAAATAATTTTAAAAGAAACAATAGTAATTAAAAAAGTCAAAATGTATAGATTTAAACAGTTAAACAAAAAATAAACCATAAGAAGCTTGTATAAATAAATATATAAACTATTTTCTAAAATTATAAACTAGCCTTTAACAAATTATAAATACAAAAATAGAGGGGTCATGAGGAGTAAAGGAGCCACAGGGGGGGCATATGAGGTCTTAATTTAATAATTACACTAGATATTCTTGAGTTGCAGATAAAGAGAAAAAAAAGGGTCTTTGGTGTTTTTTATCGTAGTTTATTCGTAGTTTATGAGTAATCTTGTTGAAGGGGGCCATGGCCTTTTCAACTGCTATAAAAGGGGCCATTTTCTAAAAAGTTTGGGAAACCCTGGTTTAGATCCTTAGAAAATATTGATATATAATTAAGTTTATAATTTTGGAACTCTTAGATATTGTAGATATAAAATCATATCACAGAAAATTGGCAGACTTTGCCAAATTTTTAACCAAACGATCTCAAAATTTCAGTATTTTTAAACCTATAGAGCCTAAACTTTAAACTTTCGTTAAATATTTGTAGTACAAAAAATTCTTTTTTTTACTTTAAGACTTTGTATTTAGTATCTACTAAAAAATTACAAGCAATTAAAAATCTAAATATATTAAAATATGAGTTCAACTTGCCTTATTTCAATTCTTAAAACAAAGATGTTTATGACACAAAAAAATGCTTTGAGCATAGAAACTTATAACAGCTACTGCTTTTTAAAAAATTTTTATCTAGAAGTTTGATATCCTTTAAATTGTTTTGTAGTTTGAATTTCAAGTAGTTTGCACAAGTCTTCAATTTTACACGGAGTCATATTTTACCAGTAATTACTTTTGACCGAGTGGTCATTTTTGCATGAATTTTAATTTTTGAACGGTAGATATAATGTAGTCGATTAAATTAATTATTAACTTGAACTAAAATTTAAAAATATTCAAAATAAGCCTAACTCAAGCATGCATGTATTGTTGTTGAAATTATTTAGAATGAAATTAATACTATATTTATCTAAATATAAAAAAGTTTCTTACCAACAAGCTAACCAAAAGATAAGGTCATCATGTACGAAATGTCCCTTCGCACTATTTAAACTATTTTGATATTTTTAATAGATGTTCTGTTTTTTACATCAGGTGCAAAAATTACACTTAATTATTACTAGATATAAAGCTTAATGTGATTTTTTACCAAAGGAGATTGTTGAGCTTTCATAACCTTTAAGTATTTAACGTTTCTGTGTATAAATCTGTAAAATTATATCCGAAACAAAGTTGTAATAGTTTAAAATAAACAAAACAGCAGATTTAAGATTTTTATTAATAACTAGTATGACACTTCAACTTTACTTCAAAAACTATTATTTTTTGTCACAGATTTAAATTTGAGTTTCAAAATGGAACAACAATAGTTCTAAACTTATTTGAAAATAAGGAAACAAATATACAACATTAATTAATCAAAATTTTATTTGTAAAACTAAGTTTTACCCTTTAAGAGATCTTTAGTTACATTTTTAAAGTGAAAAACAAAAGTTAAACAAAACATGGAAGATACTATTAAAAAAAACAAAACAAGTAAATTAGAAATTATAACTTATGTTAGCTAGAAAGTTTTGAGTCTTAAACATGAAAGTTGTCTGTACTAGAATTACTAAATAAATTGAAAGCTATAGATGTTGTATTGAACACAAAACTACTAGATTAAAACCACAATCAGCTTAATGTGAATAAATAAATTAAATAACTTACTTATTACCATGCACAAAGGGATTTGAATTAAATTTGAAACTTGATAAACTACTAGCTATCTTAAGTTAACTGAACTGATCTAAAAGTGTAATGAAAGGTTCTTTTAATAATATCGCTTCTATCATGATGACGTAACTAATGTACAATTTGAACTAAGTTAATGCTATTATTTAGTTTTCACAATTTAAAGTTTTATTATATTTTTTAAGTCGGGCTAAAAATATTTTGTACTTATAAGTTAAAATGAATTAGGTAAATAAAGTAAACTGATATGCAAAACAAACTAGCAGGCGCTTAAGTCTTAAATGAAGTTTTTTTTTTTAATGTGGACAATTGTTACAATTCATCGATAAACATTTTAGAAAAAATGAAGAATTCAACAAAATAATCAATTTATTTTTGCTTTTAAAGTAATAATAAATACATTATAGATTTTAACTTCTTAAATAAAATTGTTCTTTGCAATGCTAACTATAATAAAAAACATATATTGCTTAAGAGTTAAACAAATGTTTTCAATCTATTTTTGTAACTTATACTGTATTTTTCGGCTTTAATGCCTTTGACGAATAAAAGTTTGAAATAAATGAAATATAATTTAAGTAGCGACAGAACGAAAAAAAAAAGAAAATTGATGTAAAAAGCACAGTAGAAAGTCGAGTTTACAAACTGGTTGAGCATAAATTATGTAAATATGATTTTTTTTAATGTTATACAAAAAAAAAATAATAAAAATCTTTTGTGATAAATTTTGTTAGCAAATTTTAGCTATTATAAATTTTTGTAAATTTTGAAAGTTTTTTTGCATAAAATTGCTTTATACAGTAATCTTCCCCGTATTTCCACCAATGTTAATTCATAATAACAAAAGAAAAATTTTATAACAAAACTTTAAGTTATTTTCTTGTTAGTATATTATTTATATGTTCAATATTTTTATGTTATTGTTGTTTTTATTCTAGCAATAATATTTTTAGTAATTTCATGTACTAAACTTGCTTTGTCTTTTTAAAAAAGTTATCAGAAGTTTGAATAGATGTAAAAACTAAAAACAAAGATTTTTTTGTTAAGTTATGCAGAAGATATTTTTTTTTTGAATAAAAACAAGAAAACAGTTCTACGTAAATTTTTCTGTTTTTTTATTTCAAATATATTTCATGTTCTTCAATTAATTACTAGTTGTAAAACCTGTTACAGTCAAAATTTAATTGATACATAAAATGTACAAAAACAATAAAAGACTTTTTATTTACGCTTTGTTACTAGCTATAAAAATATTTCAAGTAGTTATGATTTTAATAAACTTTTAAAATAGTTAACTTTATAAATGTGTTGATAAATTTTAAGCTGGTATTGAAAATTTATAAATACAATAAATTGTGTTGAATAAAATGGACTGATTAAATTGCATGAAAAAATATTTTTAAATTTATTTATAAGCACCTCACTAGAATATTTTTATTCTAACTTACTGTTTAGGAAAATTAAAGCTATTATTTTCTTTTTGTTTAATTGATATTAATTAGCAATTCACAATTTTTAGTCATAATTTTGCTTAAAACAAATAAATTATTATAAAAACAAATGGTGCAAACGATATTTGATCAGAGTTAAAAAATCTTGCAGCACTTTCCTTTCGAAAAAATATTGGCATGAAAAATTGTTCTTTTTTGTTGTTTCACTTGTCAGCAAAATGCGGTTATGTATCGTGGATTCGTGATGTAAGTTTTATGTCTTGTTCAAGTTTTTTTTAAGTTAAAAAAATATATAAATAGACGTTTTTAGGAAAAAAAATGTTGCTTTTTGTTTAATTTCTTATTTGTTCAAAAATAATAATCGGTTCTACGTATTAACTGCAAAACAAATTCGATTATACGATAATTTATATTTTTGAAACACCTACAACTGGTTACATAGATATATTGCTATTAAAAATTATTTTTCCAATGTATTGAATGCCAATGTTATGTAAAAATGTTCTTCTAACAAGTAAACTAATATGTACAACTAAAGAATTAATAAAAAACAAGCTTTCTTTAAAATCGTGCTTGAATCGTTATTTTAGCCTGAGTACTATGAAAGTAAACATTGAAAAGATCATAAAGTTATAAAGTTCTGAAATAAAAAGTAACATAGAAAAACTTAATAAAAACAATAGTTCAATATAACTTGTTACTTACTACTTTATGCACTCATAAATGATTAAAAAATAATCTATTAAAACAGCTTGCTTAACAAATATGGAAGCTAGAAACATTTTAAATATTGAATAGTCATTATTAAGTAAAATCTAGTTTAATAACAATAGATAAAAGTTATTAAAATAATAACAATATTAAAAACACACACATATAGTTAATAAAAGCAGTTAAAAATTTACCATACAAAAATTTTGGTTGATATACAGTTGAAAGTATCACAATTTTATCTGTTTGTGTGGAACAGCAAATATCAAAATATTGTAAACTAGCTCGATATATTATCGTTTCTAACAATAATCAAAAACAAATGTTTCTTTTTGTTGTGTTATAAATTACAAAATAACATTTATCGTAAATGATCATAACAGCGAGGTTAATGTAAAGTTTAAACTAAATAAATGTACTACTTTATCAAAATTTAAAATTATTCAATGATGTACTCATTTCGTTTAGTTTTTCTTTAAATAAAACATTTAAAGTTAAGGTAAATACAACTTAAGTGTAAAACTGTATACAGAACTTAAAAGTATTGCTAAAAAACTTAGAATTTATAAATTCAATTACAGTTTTATTTTTTAAAGTCATTAAGTTGTAAATAATCTTAATTCTAAATTATTAAAGTCACGACGTAAAGTTTTATTTCGATAACACTCGAACGTATGAAACTTGTTTCAGAAAATTTATGAAACAAGCTTTATTCAGATAATGAAAATATAAAAATAAATATATTTTTTATTAATTAAAAAGGTATATCTTTTAATTTTTAAGTTTTTTAAACTCAAGTACTACTTATAGAAACAGTTCTTAAACTAAACTTATATAGATTGAAAATTAAAACTAAGATGATAATTTTAAGTACATATTACTTAAATGTAACTCATTACCAAATTAAGCTTTTTTGATAAGATATTGAAACGAAAACTGTGTATTAATCAGATACAATTTATAACAAAACACACATCTTTAGAATGATAAGCTCAGTAAGAGCAGTTTATCTGTTACTAATTCTAATTTACATTAAAATTAATTATAAGTTGCTGACAAAATATAATTAACGATTAAATCGGAAAATCTATATTTATGACCTTTTTTTCAAACGAATCAAAGTCTTAAAATCATAAATATATATAGTGTTTAACAATAAAATTTTCTCGTGTTTTTCCAATCAACAAAAGTTGTTAAAGTCCTACTTTTTTTTAGCATAGAGAGAAAGCATACACAATCAAATGTTATCAAAAACTTTTGTGTTTGATATCTTTTTTCAAGACTTCAAAATTATGCTTATCAACATTTACTTAACATTGTGTTTATGCATAAAAATAATAAATCTCTATCGCTTTTAATAAAGTTCTTAAATCTAAGCAAGATAAGTAAGCAATTAAAATGTTTACAAAGTTAGATTTCTGTGATGTGCTTATTATTAATTGGCCTGTAATTAAATACTAAATGGTATACCACAACTATAAACACAGAATACGCTTACTAATCATTTTGTTGCTATTTTTAAAAATATTAAACTATATTTGTGTGCAAATTAATTTAAAATTTTATAACTGCAATTTATTAAGACTTATTAAACTTCCGTTGACACAATTTAAACAGTAATAGCATGTATTGATATTTTTGTTAGTTTTTTTTTTAAGGAAAGTCCACAAATAAAGCAAATAATGTGAAGAAGCTATATCGTAAAATAACCATATTAACAATTTAATATATTAAACTTGATTAAAGCTTGGTTGATAATTTAATTTTACTAATTAAAACTTATTTTTTAATTTTTTCAAACGATGTAAAAAATATACACAATTTATGCATGTAAGTTAGTTCCATTTTTAAAAAAAATATCATACTTTATATTCTTATCATTTTGTGACTTTTATCTGTAAGCTGGTTTTTTACTTTATAAATACTTCTTTTTTTCAATCTATACACAAAATAAAAATATTTTTTCCACAATTCTGACTATGATGATATGAAGTTAATTAAAACTATTAAGTAAATATAATTATAAGACCTAGACAGTTAATGTAAAATAGTTTTAACACCTAAACAAGAACAAAATTTAAACTAAATCTACAAGTTATAACTCAGAAATCATAACAAGTTTTAATAAGCTTTCTGACTGTAACTTACATTTTGTATAAATTGATATATTTCTTAATACATAATTTTAACAGTAATATTTATCAAAACAGTTGGATTACTAAAAGTTAGCCTAACAAAAGCTTACATTTCGATAATCCAAGTGGTATTATTAAAACGAGTTGTTTCAATTTATGACTTATCTTTTCTGAGTTTTAGTGTGTTAAAAATTATACATATGAAGCCGTTATTTAATTGAGAATTTCTGTTTACGTTGTTAACCTTTTGTTTTTCTAAAAGTTGCCAACATCTCAATTGTCAACATAACTTGTGAGAAAAAGCAAGTTTTTTAGATAATTATAATTATTTTGTAACAATCTTCAAGTTTCTTGAAATAATTATTCAAACAAAGTTGTATCTGAGACATTTTATGGCTTCTTTTACATTCTTTTTTAAACATACGCTTAATACAAACGACTAAACTGAAATAAAAGTTATAAAATTTCATCAAATTACAACACAAGGTAATAATAACCATTTTTAATACAACGCTCGACTGATTAAATAAAATTCGAAAACCTTTTTTAACTTAAACTCAATTCGAATATAGTAAATTAAAAGTAACTGTATATATATAGTTATACTAATATCTTTCTGAAACTAAATTAGTTAAACAAAAAGAAAAGCTTTGTAGCATAACAATAATAACAGAATTACGTTTAGAAGATAATTAAACTTTATTAATTATAGAAGTAATTTAACACTTTAACTTGTTGTTACTTAACCGGTTAAAGTCGAAAATAATAAAAAGCGGAAACATAAGCTTACTTGACAATTTAGCTTAGTAAATGACTACTTTATATGGCGTTGATTTAACAATTAATAACAAATTACTGCTTTTCTTAACTAAAACATAATTATATAGTATAATTGATGTAAACTTAATAATGAAAAACTTTAAAACAAATAATTCTAAAAAAATCTTTATTTAGTATATCATTTGGGATACTTATGTCGAATTTTATTATTGTTTATAAAAAAATGTATATAGTTTTGAATTAATACGTTATTCTAAAAATTAACTACTTATTTTTTAGTTCTAAACGTAAAGTATTTAAATATAAGTAAGGAAGGCAAAAAGGTGCGTTTTAAGAAGTCTTGAATTACATTCTCTATAGTAATATTGACAAAATAGTTTTTATATAGTTAGACTAAATTAAGAAAATAAAAAACAATTAATGCCACTTGTTTTTAAGCCTCTAAAACCGGTATTTAATTTTTTTTTCCTGGACATGACGTTTAAAGGTATCCGTGTTAGGCGACTCGATAACCGACAGTTTCTTCGTTCACCAGGTCCTGAGACCAAAATTTTTGAGCACTTTTTTGTCTTTCAATAAACTATAATAATCATCAATAAATCATTATAAAATAAGAAAAATATAAAATTTAAAGAATTATATTACTAAATAAACTATATTGCGAGTACTGTAATTGAGTGAGTACTAGGAATTTTTCAAAACCATTTAGTATGCTAAAGTTGTTGATGTATTAAAAATAAAAAGAATACATAAAGTTAAAAGTTAGAGGTAAAAAGTTTTTTAAAAATTGAGAGATGAATGTTGTGACTCATTTTAACAGTTATTGAGTTAAAGTCGAAACCTCTATAACTTTTAACTTTCCAAAAAAATTATATTGGTGAATTTCTCTTTACTACTGTAGTTGTCATACGAACCCATTTTTTAATAAACTATTTTTTTTAAGGTTGATCTAGCAAAAACAAAGCTGATTCAATTTTTTACTGTCTAAAATCTTAAGCTCCCATGTTCTTAACAGTTTGTCTGTTAGATTTATTTCCGACAGCTTTTTTGAAAACTTTCATTTTTAACTTCTCTTTTTGTTTGCTTAAAATTGACCAATAAATTGTTATTGACACAGAAACTCAATATACATTTACCGAAATTTACAGTTTTACAAGGATATGAATAGCGTGTGAAAACTTAGCTTATTGTTAAAATTACTTGTTAGAAATTGAACTAATTGTTAAGTAGATTAGTTATTGTATGTAAAATAACAAAAAACTGATAGGTATTTAAAAATATGTTTTACTAAAAAGGTTTTTAACAAGTTAAATTAATTTTATAGATATAAAGTAATTAAAAATTATATTCAGAAAATAGAACTTTAAGAGTTCACGATGCTCACAAATTCTCAAACATTATTTATAACTAAGTAGGCCTGAACAGTTGATACTTGTTTTAAAATAGTATAAAACACCTACTCAAGTATTGTAAAGTAGATAAAGAAATTAACCAAAAGTAATAACATAAATAAGAAAATTACTTGGTTTGCATTAATATGGTTAAATACATAGCTTGATTAAAAATTACTGTCTGGTGCTTTGGCAGGTGCCTGTATACCAGCTACTAGAAGGTTTATTTTTTACAAACCATTTTACAACTTTATAAAGTTGTTAACAGTTTTTGAGTAGAGGTTTTTTGTATTGTTGTACGTTCTTCATTTAACTTTCTAAAATACTTGTTTGCTGTTTACAATTTGTGATTTACACTAAAAGTAGTTTTTAAGTGTTTTTTGACTAGTAATTAGATCAAAAAAAGTTAGATAACTAGATTTAAAAAAAAATATAGTATCAACAGATTAAGCAGTCTACTAAAAATAATTAATTTTTTTATAGTTATTTGTTTGTTATTACTTTATAAAATTTTCAAATCAAGTGTTTGTTGTTCACAACGGGCATCTTAAATATGACAAAGTCAGAGTAAAGTCAGTTTTTTAGTTTAGTATAAAACTTTATTCTATTTTTGATTAAAACAGAACACATTTTTCAATGTGTAATTTAAATCAGAAAGTGTTAAAACAAAAATCATAAAGTTAATAAATATTTGTTTTTAAACCTTTGGGTAGTTAGTTTCAACAAAAAGAACAAAAAGTATAACTTTGTTGGCTTTTTTATTTAATAAAAAGTAAGCCTAAACTTATAATTGGTTTAATTTCTAAAAACAAATTTTGATGCAATTAAATTAGTTAAGTTTAGTCCATTTAATACTTGGAATCAACATTTACAACTGTCTTTTAGTATTTCTTAGCTATTTTAGACTAACTTTATTTCAAAAGACATGTAATTTTTAATTGAAAAATAAGATAAATTGTTTCAGTGAAACAAATATAATTGGTACTAAAAGTTTTATGACAACTGAGCTGAATTTAAAAAAATAACTAGAATACATATTTAGTTAGTTCACGATAAAAACTTTGTAATACTTGTTAAAAATATCTTAAAATTCAATTGCCTATATTCGTTTACAAGTAATAACGCGTAGTTTCAGATATTTAAAATAAAAACCTTCTATTATTAGATCAGCTAAAAGTATAAAGTATATTTAGAAGCCAGGCAACTAAGACATTTGAAATCAAAAGTTTTTAACTGTAATGTCTTAATTGTGTGCTTAAATTTAAAGGACAGAATACAACATCTAAAAACTTCAGGTTTGTAAAGTTATCGTATTTTACGATAGGTAATGTATTTATTTTTATTCTACAATAGTTTATATTTATACATATTGTTGACATTCTAGACACATTTAATATTCGTATAAACAATTTATAGTATACTTGTTTTAATTTTTGACTAACTTTGTAGTAGTGAAAATAAGGACCAGAAAAGTTCTTTTAAATATATAAATTTAAAGCTTTATAATGAAATTATCGCTTAATACGTTTAAAATGACTTACAACTTGAAAAATATGTTTTCAATTAGCAGCATTAGAAATAAGGTAATATTAGTTTTTTATTTTATTTTATAAACTTCATATCTATAGAAAATATACTTATAGTTTTGTCGCTTAATAGTAAGAATTAATAGATAGTTTTACCTTTTGTTGTTGATTTAAACAGGTAGTTTATAAAGAAGTTATACAAAACACTGTCAAAAAACAAAGTAAACAACTAAAGCTTCTAGTACTTTCTACCTTAACACAAAAGGTTAATAAGAAAACAAAACTAAACAGGTCACAAAAGACTAGAAGTTTTATAAAAGGAAGCAAATTTGAGAAATTACAGTTTTGTACACTAAAGCAGTTTATAAAAATTTTGTAACATGTAAAATAGCTGTAACAAAGTGGATTAAATGAGCTTCTTCTTTTTTTTTGCTATACAAGCATGACGTTTTTAACTTTTTTACGTTTTACAGTCATAAAAAGTAGAAATTAATATCTAAATATATTCTTTTTAAGAGCGAGATTTTTAATGACAAAAGATAAATACAGAAACTAAG
This sequence comes from Thalia democratica, assembly GCF_965202585.1. Taxonomy (NCBI): domain Eukaryota; kingdom Metazoa; phylum Chordata; class Thaliacea; order Salpida; family Salpidae; genus Thalia; species Thalia democratica. Next base: position 66,704 of record NW_028139396.1, on the reverse strand, counting down.
CTTAGTCTTCATTTATATTTTTTTCTTTATAGTTACTTTTTTTTAAGCTTGTGTTTCAAAGTACGGAAACTTGTTATACTTTTTTTTAATTATTTTCAACATTTAAATAAAAATAAACTATATACAATTAAACTTTATACGATGTGATAAAAAACTGTATTTATTACAAAGTCTAAAGTCAACCTACAAAAAATTTCATATAGTAGTACATCAAAAAAAATTTGAAATTAAATATAAACAATTATTTTTCCTCAACAGATATGAGTATAACTTTTTAACTTTTGTTTTTATATTTAAGGTAAATAAGTACACAAAATAACAACAATTGTTTTTTTTCAAAGTATTATGAGAAGAGTTAGTTAAAGTATGTTATATTCTTTTTATCGTTTGTTTTAATAGTTAAAGTTTAAAACTTTGAATTTTGATTTTTTTTATATCACTTATAGATTGTAAAAGCACTCGATAACCGAAAGGTTCTTTAGCTCACCAGATCCTTTAAATATACTTTTTGAATGTTTTTCTTTCTCGTTTAATAAGCAAAAATGTTATATCTGAATTTGCATAACATTAAACAGTTTAAGTTACAGTTGTAACCTTTTTTATAATAAAACAAAAATAAATAGACTAAAAAAAAAATTAGTATCAAGTAAACTGCTTTCTAACATATTTATAATATTTTTAATTTTTTTTTCTAGTGGCCGGTAATTAAATTATGTTTAATTCGCAAGAGAAAACCTACAGTTTAGTATAAAACTTGGAGTATTACTGAATAAATAAGTTAAAATATTTCTATTAAAAATTTTCAGATGTTGTTGATAGGAAAGCCATTTTTTCTGCTAATTTTCTGCGTTTCCTTCTACGAGTCGCGAGCGCATCCAAGTGTGGAGAAAGTTGAAAATAGACGCAAACTCCACCTAGTGTCAAATTTCACTTGCACGCGTGAAGAACTCCACAACTTCACCTCGAAAATCGAAGCGCTCCACGGAAAGCTCCGGTCGCTTGACAGCTACATAAAAAATGGTGGAGTGGATTACACTTCTATTGAAGATTACTACAGCACCGCAGGAGGTCCCACTGAATGGGCGGATTCCGCCAGCGAGGGCTCGAAAGTCTCGTTCAGGTACATTTTTTACCCGAACAAGAGAAGAGCTGGGGACCGGTGCGCCATAGTCAAGGCTTACAAGTTGAAGTTGGGCAGAGTCGTCAGTGCATCCAACAAGTTAAAGCCCGTTGTAGAAAAAGAGAAAAATTTCAAAACAACAGACAGAAACGGCGACAAAACGAAGAGGTACCGTAACAACGAGGAGATGTACTTCACTTGGAAGGACACCGACAGAGGGGGTATGGAACCGCACAAGAAGATCTGCACCTAGAAGGTCTTCATCAATCCCGTTTTTCGCGCAGAAAGTCGAGGTTGACGCCCGGGTCAAGACTTTCTTCAGGAAAGAATTGCCCCTTGGATACAAACCGTATCCGGAAGAATACGTGAGAGATGTTAGTAGGTACCAAATGATGTGATTCTACCGAAACGCTCATACTCGCTGGCCGGAGCAAGGGTACGCGGGTGCAAGTGTTCTACACAAGCCACTTGTATTTCTACAGAAAGGAGCTGAGCGACTTCAATTACTTGATAAACGAAGAAAACTAAAGCAAAATTTGTTGGGACTTTGGAGTAATTTTCTTATAATTTTGATTTAATTGCAAATGTTTCGCTTTTTATTTGAATTCGGAATTAAAAACGTTTGTTGTTATATCTATAAAAGTATTAGACTAGGGTCTTAACTAAGATATTGTTTGAAATATTTAATTTAGCTTATATAATATTAAATACTTAATTTTCAGCTGTAGCTTTAAATAATGACGTTATAATATATTATTGGTATTTCAACCAAAATAAAAATGTTAAATTGAAGGAATAAAATTTTTCTAAAAATCAAACAACAAAAAAGCCTTTTTTATATATAAAACATTGAATATGCACAACGATATACACGTAAATACAGTTTTTCAAACAAAATTAAAGCTAAACGTTTTAATTAATAAAGTAAAGTTCTTGGATATTTTTGTTAATGGGTTATTAGCTCGACAGTTTTTTTTCCATAAAATAGAAACTTAACAACTTTTCAATTATGGATTGCTTCATTCAAAAACGCTACACTCTACAGTTACATAACTGTTTGTAGTTTTTATTTTATTTCAACAACAAAGAACACTTTTCAATATAACTTTTCATGTCTTGGCAAACCAGTTAATCTTCACTTTTTTTAAACCGATTAGTTTAGCTCTAGTTTTATGCCTTTAGAATAGTCTTTAGAACGATACTTGCTAACTAGTTCTTAACAGCTTTCAGAAAAACAACTTACTTTTGTTTTATTGTTGTAAGAATTTAAATTAGAAAGGTGCAACAGTAATATTAGAGTTTATTAGATATGCAGTATTATTTTGAGCTTAAACAAAATTCTTTGTTAAAAATGGAATTAAAACTTTTGTGAAAAATACTTAATTTTTTCAATTAAATTATGATAGTTAAATAATGGTTTCAATTTTATTTTGATTTTAAAGAGTGTATCTTAACTTTATAAAATTATCATGGCCGCAAAACTTTATATAAGTCGTCTCATGAAATATTTCTTACAGTTAGTCAGGCCCGAAGACTAGAAAAGTTTTTAAGTCCTCCACATTAGGATGCAAAACTTTTTTTTCAAGCTGAAATGTTTCATAATCTTAAAATACAATGAAATTGTAACAAATTTCACAACAAATACCTAACTTAACGACACTGCGATAGATATGTCTTACAGGATTGAACATTTAAAGTAGTTATAAGATATTTTTTATTGAAAATAGATGAATACATATAAACATTAACAGGTTAGCCTCACCTTAACTACTAGAAAATAGTTAAATTTTTAACTTTTATTTTTTCATAATCATGTAAAGTTAATAACAAAAGATTGTTTCTTTGTACGACATTTATAAAAGTATTCTGTGTAATTTAATATAATATTACACACTTATGTATTATGAATTCAATTAAATTTAAACATGCTGGCCTTGCCAAGGACTAAATTTTTCTTCAATCAATTTCACCTAATTTGTTATTACATTAATGAATAAACTGTAATTTGTTTGTTCTAAATTTTGGATTTGATATTTTGTGAGTTAATAACTTTATTTCTGATTTCTTTAGTTTTAATTTTATTTTAACTTAAACAAAAAAAAAATCTTAGTATTACTGTTATCAGGTAACTTTTTTGAGTTTTAAAGTTGACTAAAGAGAACTTTAATCTCTTTTTTATGGCTAAAAAACTGCAAACTTAAGTGGCAGGATACTGTATAAAACTTAATGTTAAAAACATTTGAAAGCAAATTTAAAAAATTTAAATTTTAAAAGATTTAGAAATAAAAAAAAATAGTAAGTTACCTTTGCGTGGATGAAATATATGACAAGTTATCTATTAACTTAAATAAAGTTTATCTAAATACTTTTATACTTTTTGGTCGTTACAAAACAAATAAAGTGATATTTTATTGTAAAAAAGAAACATGAGTTTTACAAAAACTTTTCCCTTTACAACATTTTTTTTAATTTTAATCAGGGTTGCCACTCGTTTTTTCCAAATTTTTTCCAGGTTTTTGAAATTTCTTCCAGGTTTTTAAAAGTATACATTTATGGGTCTATTTTTAGTTTATAGTAAATTTTTATATAAGAATTTGTGTTAAATAGTATAGAAATATCGAAAAGATACTGAAAAGTTACTTTAAATGTGTTTTTTAATAAAAAAAATTTTTATGATGACAAAAAATCTTAATCAAATGATAGATTTTTTGTGTTAAATCGAAATTTTACTACTGAAAATGTTAAAATTAATAAAAATTCCAGGTTTTTTCAGGTTTTTTGATCAAAATTCAAGGTTTTTTTCAAAATTTCTTAAATTCCAGGTTTTCCAGGTTATTTTTGCCTAAATTGTCAAATTCCAGGTTTTTCAAGGTTTTTCCAGGTTTCCAGGTAAAGTTGCAACCCTGTTTTAATTAATATATAAAAGTAAACTTTTTACTTTAGTAAAAAATTTTCAACAATAAAAAATTTTAAGAATGTGACAAGATGGCATTGGATCCTAAAGACACCATTGAAAACTTTCCGAGTTGAACTTACACATAAGCAAGTTTCTACCAAAAAAAATAGAAAAATAATAATACTATTTTCATATTTAAAAAATAAATATATAAAAATAAAATATAAAAACTATTGAATTGATAAATTAATTAAAAAAAATACTTACTGAATTAATAAAATTTAATTTAATTGTCATAATTATATCAAAAGGTTTTGAAAATTAACAACACAATATTACTTTTTATCAAAATAAACTCAAAATTACCATTATTTTTAAAGTGCTAACAAACATCATAGTCTCCCTGATACCTTACAGAAAGTAAATGTTACCTTAAATTGCTGCAAATAAAATTAAACTTGTTCTGTGTGAAAAAAGTTCTATTATCTTTAAACTGATCATTTCAATTATGTTTGATTTTTAAATATTTCACATTCCTATTGTATCGCTGTTCAAACTTGGCGGCTTGCTAATAATTAGATAGGATTAGATAATTTCAATTTGATTAAGAAAACTGCCGCAGGTGGCACTAAGTCATAACAAAAAGCGGTTGTTATTAAAGAGATCTTGCTTTATTGTAGGGGTGGGCAACGTACGGCCCGCGGGCCGGATCCAGCCTGCAGAGTGAAAATGACCGGCCTCCAAACTTTTTTTATTTTAAATGGAATCCGGCCCGCGGTTAACATTGATCCGGCCCGCGGATAACATTGATCAGGCCCGCAAGTGGATGATCCGGCCCGCTAAGCATTTTCAAAATTTATATAAAAACCGGCCAGCCAATTTAATTATCACAAAACTTGTACAAAACCTTTTTTGAACTAATTCATTCAACAAAACTGTTAAAACTTGACCCTGAAAACGTTTGTTAAAATGGCTTATTATTTTGTGGTGATAAAACTTTATTTGTTATAGTATCTTGTTCTGTTTCAAGTCAGTTGAAGTAATCCTTTCTCAAATTATCCAAAAGCAATTGTTTGCTGAAGTAACTTTGATGATCTTACCTATCATAATGTTTTCATAAAAAATAGACGTGTAAAAATTTGCTGTCTTTTCCAGATAAGTATTGAGTTGTTTTTTAAATGTTTAAAAAAGTAAAAAACAAATATCTTTTTAAACATCGACAAATTTTTTAAGTCAAACTGCTCAAATTTAAATTTTTGTCAAATGTTTTAAGTTTAGACTACAATTTGCACTTTTTCTGCTACTGTTTTTTCATTAAAGACTTTTTGATTAAATATATGGTTAAGTTTAGTGATGACCAATTGATGACAATAGTTTTACTTGATAATAACTTTAGTCGTTGTTTTGCAGACTTTTAACAATTAAGTGAAGAATTAGACATTATTTCATGACCGTCGACGTTTGACACCGAAAATGTACTTAGTAATATTGTTAGAACTGTTGAACTTAAATATGGCAGTACACAAAAAGAAAAATTCAAAACTGAAAAGTTAACAAATTTTATGACTTACTTAACAAGTCAAAGTTTGTTAATTTAAAAAAGATGACAATGAAGTTATTTGTTCTGTTTTGGTCTACATATTTTTGCAAACAAGCATTCTTAACCATGTATATAAACAAAAGTAAGCTGCGTTCAAATCTTACTGATACCAATTTGCAGTTATTACTGAGCTGAGAATATCTACTTCAAATAAACTTCCAGATTTTAAACAACTTGTTAAAATTTTTTATGATCCAAAAATGTCACATTGACTTCTTTTTAGTGTAATTATTCTTGCTAACATCTTTAAACATAACATTTAAAGTATAATGTGACATTTTTATGTTTTAGTTTTTCGTTTAGTAATATTTTCATTAGTGAAATCGATCTTAATCTAAAAGTCTATTAAACTAAAATGTTTGTTATGCTAAAAATACATATTAATTTCTTTTTTGTTTCAATATTTCCTTATTTTATGTTAGTACTCTTATAAAAGTATTTTAGGTGCACTGTTTGATAATAATATTTTTAAAGTACAGAATTTAGTTAAATTTCGTAAGTTGATTATAAATATTTGATATTTTGAAAGTAAAAGTGCTAAAATTTCAAGCCGAAGTAATTTGTTATCCAGGCTTAACTATTTTTAAATAAGTTAATAAGAAAATTTGAAATCAAATATATAATTTTTGTTGCTTTTATAAGATTTTTAGATAGATTTTATGTATAATTGATCGAGGCAAAGTTTGTCAACTTCTAAAGTTAACCATGGAACTAGTTGTGTTGTTCGATACTTCATATATTTTAAAACAAACATTTCCGACCATAAGCATTAACAAGGATAAGCTAACTTCAAACCTAATTGGTATTTAAGTGCACTTGCAGATTTTCCAAAACTGTCATGCAACTAGATTTAAACAACTCTACTCTAACACATGATCAACCTTAAATGTTTCATCGAGATCTTTTATTTATTTTTTTATGCTTTTTACGGTGAAACTGTTTATTATATCAGAATTATTTTTGTTTTGTTTCTTTTATACATGCAAAAAATGTAATGAATCTTCTTTAGCTTAATTAAATTAAATAATAGTAGTTTAATATTGAATCGTTTGTTAATTTTTGAACACATATTATCAATATAAACTCCAGATAAGGGTTTCCAAAATTAATTAATTTCGAATAGTTAGCAATTTTTTTATGTATTAGCATGAAATGTTAGGCTCGAGTAACTTTTAGTAACCAAATTATAATTTTTCTAGGACTATCTAGTATTAATTCGGTCCAGAGTTATAATATATATAGAATTATGAATACTTAATTAAATTCAACATAAAATTTCATACTTGAGAACCTTGGTAATTAATATATTGATTCAAAATTCTGAAATACCCGAACAATAAGCATCTAACCGGATCCAAATCTTTTTGAAATTAGCTTCCATTCGGATCTAGATCTTCGTCTAAAATTAGTATTTAGCCCGATCCGAATAATATGTTTAAAATGGGATCCGGATCTAAAAAAGGATCCAGCTGAATCCAAAAGATCACTAACTTGAAATGATCCGGCCCGCTGAGGACTATATTTTTTCTGGATCCGGCCCGTCAAATATTTACGCTGCCCACCCCTACTTTATTGAGTACATTTGCAGCAGTCAGCTAAGAGTTTGTAGCAATGTAGCAAACAAAATGGATATTATCTAAATCGGAGTTTTTATTATTACTTTTCCATGTATCATTAACATAGTTAGCTGCATCTAGCAGAATTGCAAGTATGGATAACAAACAATTTAAAACTTCCTCTCTTTCCGAAAAAAAGATTAGATTGTTGTAACTCTTTTATAGGATTTTAAAGTTAAAGACAAAATAACTAGCCAAGATAGCATAAATATTTTTATAATAACTTTTTAGAGAAAAACACAATTTAGATTTTTTTAAGAAATTTCAAACTAAAAACTTTTCATTTGGAATAAAGTTTATTTTACTGAGCTAATTCTTAAAATTTCCGCTGATGATGAACATATTTTAAGTTCAAATGTTTAAAATTGGTTTGAATAGTATGTAAACTTTTGAATTAAAGCAATTTTTTACTTACCAACAAAATATTTAGTGAAAAGTTCTATATGAAAAAGCTCATCTGTGTTCATAAGTTAATGTATTAGATAAACTTTTAAACAATTTCTTTATATATTTAGAAAAATTCGAAGTACTTAAATGTTGAACAATGCTAATGTTCAAATTATGAAAATCAAAAGAATAAGGAAATCAATTTACTCAGAAGAAGTCTACTAAGTGGTTGGAAAATATTAAAAATTGAAATATTAAGATGAAGTTTAAAAGTTTTAACATAACTACCAACAAACTTGTCATAGTTATTTTTTTATGTTTAGAATGGATAAATCAATGTCATAACTGGCTTAAAGCACTCAAAAAAAGTTTTTTTAGCAGATTGGCTCATATCACTGTTACTCTTTTTAAATCACTCTTACTCTCTTTGAACATATATTTCTCGTTCAAAGTCACCCTTAAAACGTTTATCTTTGTTCTTTTCACCAAAAAAAATAATATGAATGAAGAATATGAAAAACATTTATCTTGTTGAGGCTAGAGTAAGTCTGATGTTTTTCTACCATAAAAAAAGTACTCAGAGTTAAAAATTACAAATATTCCCAAGCAAATGTTCATTGACACTTGACTACACACTAGAGTCTATTGTCACACTCAGAGTAACTTTGCTATTTTGAAGTTTTTGATAATCTCAGGCTGACTCAGGCTAGCTTTTAGTACTTTTTATTTATCTAAGACTATTTTTAATGATTTATTTCTTATAATTTAAGTTTTTATTAAGTTGGTTTGTTATTATTTTTAGGTATTTAAACCTGATTAAAATTATGTTTTTAATTTTTTACTTAAATTAATATTTTTAGGCTTGTCTTTTTTCTGAAAGAGTAGTAACCTTGTTTATATTGGTATAATGCATTTTGACTTTGGTAAAAAAAAATTAATCCAGGAAAAAAGAGTGGAGTATTTTTAAATCATACAGTTTTAGTCGTTTTGTCGAAGTTCAGCAGTTTCTTTCCAACTTAGTTTATTTAATAAATATCCCATGTTTTTTTTCAATAAATAATTTCAAACAACAGCTCTCCAGATACTTTTATAGTATTTAAAAGTATTTTTTTGCTTGATATCAATATTAGTATTATATTAAAAAAAAAGTGAGTTTTTTTATGCATTTACTAATGTTTTCATCTTTACCAGGGTTTTGCCATAAACTGAAACTTGAAAGATATTTGGAGTTAATGATGGGTCATAACTTTAAGAGTTTCTTCAAAGGAGGCCTTATGAAAAATAGTGTTTGAAAAACCTATTTATATAGGAGCAAACCTGTGCAATAAAATTTTGAAATAAAGCATTTTAAGATGTGTAAACTAAGTGTAAACTAATGATGTTGACATAATTTAAAAATTAAGGCCATTGGGAGGTCTAACATTTTTTTTTTTACAAAAATTAACTTTGGCTTTTACATGAAAGTTTGAAGTACAAACTACAAGCCAGTTTTTATAGAATTCAAAAATATAATTTAACTTTTGAGATATTTAATTTTTTGTAAACATTTTCCAATATAAACGTATAGACCCCAAATTTTTTGGGGTCAATTTTCTCGGAAATTTTAAAATTCACCAAAAATCTATCTCCTCTTTCATTTTCAAGCAATCTTCTTCAAATTTTCAGGAAACGTTCCTATAAGGAAAGAACATTACTTTAGAATTTCAATAACTTAAAAAAAAAAAAATGTTACAAAAATTAAAAAAAAAGTGTTTTTTTTCAAAAAAAAAAAATTTTACAAAAAATTATTAAAATTTCAAAGTAATATTTTTTTGTTATTGTATAAAGATTAGACTGTGAAAGTTTGAAGAAGATTGCTTGAAAAATGTAGGAGGAGATACATTTTAAATAAAATAGTATTTTTTTGCTGTTTTAGTTTTCCCTTCCCATAGGGAACCTATTATGCGGTCGGACTTTGACAAGTCATATCTCAAAAAATAGTTTTAATTTTTTAAAACAATAAAAAGCATCTTGAAGCTTAGAAAAAACTCTATAAAATAAGATCAACTTGTAAAAACATGGTTTACCCCCCCTATCGCCTTAATAGTTTATTTAAATGAAAAAAAGTGTACATCTTAATCATTATCTACAGTTACTAAATTTATACTTTAACATATGTATTGAAAATTTTCAAAATCTCATAACTTTAAACAAACTTTTTTATAATTTAAAATTAGTCTTTTACAAAAACTCAGGGTGGCCTTACTAAGGATAAATCAAGCTATTTTTTTAATATAAATATCAGGCTACTTTTGATATTTTTCTTAAGCTCAGGATAGTTTTTCTGCCTTTATTATTTTATAAAAAATTGTGTTTTTTTTGTAAATAATAAATCATTAAATATTAATATGAATTATTGTAACAAATGTATTTGTATTTCTAAAAAGTTAAACATGTAGTCAAGGCATACATATCAAAAAATAAATAATTAAAGTTTTAAGTTAGTGCTAGAATATATTTTTATACTACTTCATGGTTGAATCAGCTATTGAACTTGTAGTTTTGCTGGGTTTGTACTTAAATTATAAATTTGTGAGTATTATAAACTTAATTTGTTAATAACCTATACTAAACTATTTTTCAGCTGTTCAATAGTGAACTAATGTACTGTGTTAAAAACTAATACTTAAAAATAAAAAGGACACTAATGAACACAAAACATTATAAAAAATTACATTGAGCCAAGCAGAAGGAGTAAAATTTATGCCAGTTTACAGTAAAGTAGGTTTTAATAAGAAAATTAATCTTTTAACATTTAAATAAAACACATTCTCAAATTTATTTTATATTTTTTATATTTATTTTTATTTGTTTTAAATAATAGTTAAAAGTCTTATTGTGTTTGTTATAAGATTAATCTTTGCTGAAATATTAGCGAGATACATAATCAAATAAATATTTTAAAAACAACATCAACAACAAACAAGGTATAATCTATTTATACAAAAATTTTGTTGGAGTTGAACATTTTATTTTGAAATTTTCTATCATATCCATTGTGTTGCTCTACACCTCTTTTGTTTTCCTGAGTCCAAAAGAAAGTATTTAGTGTTTTTTTGATAAAAAATATTACTATGATACCTATATTATTTTACAGAACACAAATACATATATCTAAAATGAACTTAATAGAAGAGGCAAGGATATTCATCATTTCCGCAATAGCAGCCACATCATTTTGCATGCATGGATTTTTTCACACATATCTTGGCAGTCTTGCAACATTTGTAACTGCATTCCTGCAAGTATACCTCCTCTACAAGCACAAGAAAAACCTCCAACTCTTCCAAGTATCAATTAGAGTCTACATTCTTGTGATTGTATTCCATTTTGGAAGGTACCTGTCAAACTGGTATCCTGACAAATACCTGGCCCTGGGCTACCACCTGTCAGTTGTGTCTACTTTTCATTTGGGGGAATATCTAATAACCGCAATGTTCCAACCCTCCACCGTTAACCTGGACTCTTTCATCCTCAACCATAGCACAGAGTTCAACATTGCCATGGCAACGTCAGTGGCAGAGTATTTTGTGGTCCAGTATTTCCTGCCCTCATGGCAACTCAACCCTACCAGAATCTACTTGGGACTTACCCTCAGTTTGTTTGGGGATCTTGTCAGGAAGGTATCCATGGTAACAGCAGGGGAGAGCTTCACCCATCTTGTGCAGCACATGAAGCGTGACGAGCATATTTTAATAACTTCTGGGGTCTACTCTGTTGTCAGGCACCCCAGCTACGGCGGGTGGTTTCTATGGAGTGTTGCCACGCAGCTGATGTTGGGCAACTTTTTATGCTTCATTGGTTTCATGGGGGCCAGTTGGAAGTTCTTCAGCGAAAGAATTGAGTTTGAGGAGTTTTATTTGGTCAGGTTTTTTGGGGAGGACTACGCAAGTTACAAGGAAAAAGTCCCTTTTTCAGGGGTGCCCTTCTGTAGTGGGTTCAACATTGCTAGGAAGAGAAACTGAAAAATAATACTTTAAAAATGGTCATTCAAATAAATCAAATAAGTTAAAAATTTTTGAAAACTGTGTATAAAAAATCATTCAATTTTTTTCAGTAAAAATTGATTTAAGAATTTTAGAAAGAGAAAATAATTTTTTTTAGTACTTAACAATGGTTAAATACTAGAAAATAATGTTTAAGTAAAAGTTGTTTTAAAACTAAAAAAAGTTAATTGAGTTTGTTTAATATACATATTGTTCTTTAGATATCTTTTTATTAGGTATTATAATTGTATTTCTTACGTTTTAGCTTTGCATAACAAACTGACATTTAAATTTTCAAGCTTGCTAGTAAGATTTGTTATAAAAAAGCCATTTAGTATGCCAAACATTTTTATTTGATAAGAAAATGATTTTAAACCTTGAACAAGTTTGAATCATAGCAGTATTTTGTAAGAAGAAAAAATGAGTGGTTTTGTATACACTATATTGTTATTATAAAAATTCATACTTATTAAACATTTTTAATTAACATCTTTTTATTTTCTGCTTTTTTGTACCATTAATATTCAAGAATTTTAAAAAATTTGTTGAAATTATCATCTAAGCATTCCTGATAGTATTTTGTTGTCTGATTTTTATCTCTTTAATTATTTTTATTGTTGCTTTTGTCCTTAGTACATTTTGTTTCTATCAATATGACAACAGTTATGAATATTATGTTTGTCAATTTTATACATTAAGTGATATAAATTCTGTTAATAGTACATTTTAGTTTTAAACAATATACTAAATTGTAATTGTTTTCTTCAAGTTCAATTTTGTTATTCTATACCTAAAGTTTTCAATTAATATATTTTCTTTTTAGTGTCAAAGTTAATCTTATTTGTTAATTACCTTGATTGATTATTAATACTTGTCATGAACAAATAAAAAATATGTTTGTATTTCATTTTATCTAGTAGAAAAATAATTTCTAGGACAAGCTATAGTTTTGAGAAATAATTTTTTTGCATGGTTTAGTATGAGTTTAATATTTTCATCCTTTTGAAATATATGAAATATACCAACAAAACTTTCATTGAAAATATATATGTTTGTTGATTTGTTTTTTAATCTCTAACATTATGACTTGTTTAACAATTTTCATCATAATAATAATAAAAGTACTATGTTGTTTAACTTGTTCTTATAGTTGAAAATAAATATTTTCTAAATATTAACTTTGACATAATTAAAGTTATGTTATAAATTTTTACTTAGTTTAATTTAATGACCTAATTTAAAAAAAATAGTACAAAGTTTGTAATTTTATTTAGTAAAAAAACTGTGTTTATTTAATATAGTGTCATGACTTTATTATGATTTTACTAATACTATACAATACACTATTTCAAAAACTAGATATAATTTCAAAGTTAATATTTGTAAGTGCTAATAAATTAATATGTTATTTAAGTAAAATAACAACTAATTATATGGTTTATAATACACTTACTTGCATAGGTCAATTTGTTTTTATGACTAAATGTTTTATGAAAAAAATAGATAAATAAAAAGAGTAAATGTTTTATTTTAAGTCGCATAGTTTGTTTATATGACTAATTGTGTTATACAGACTATTATATAAAATTCTAGTAATATATTTTTCAAGCATATTAATTAGAATATTTATTAAATAAAAAAAATTAAAAAATAACATTCACAATTGTCAGAATTATTTGAAACTTATTTTGAATCAAAACAGTTATGAAGTACTTTTTAAATTAGGTAAACAGTATAAAATATAATTTCAATCTATTGCCATCCAAGTTATTCTTAAAACAATCAAAAACTTTTAACTTATTCAAATTTTTTTTTTACTACAGATAAACTAAATTTAAGTTTTAAGTTAGAATAGTGAAAACTAAAAAGTAAGTTTTCCAGTAGAATTAATTTATTTATTATGTTCTAAATACTTCAAATATTATGCAGAATTTAAAATATTTTAAATTTCTTAGAAATAACTTAGCTCAAATTTTAATGAAGCTATATTTTGTTGAAAAACTTTTAAATATTAAGGATATTTTCAATTCGTTTCATTAAAAGTCCAAATAAATAAGTTAAGTAGTCCAAAATAGGAAATATATAAACAATTAAAATATTATAAAACTTGCATGTCTTTTCTCATTGGTTTTATTTACTATATTTAAAAGTAATCTAATAGTAGCAATACTTAGTAAAAAACCAAACTTACTTATACAAATACGTTTAAAATTTACTAGTCATATCATATCAAAAGTTTTGTTTAAATAAAAATATTAAAACTTGAATAGTTCAGGATTTTTAATTGCATTTTAGAGTTGCACAAGTTATTTTAGTTTTAAAATGAGATAATTTTTAACCGCTTCAGCACAGTAAAATCGAGTATACAGAATAATTAGTAGTTTTAGTTATTAAATTTGTGTGTACAGTTCTAATTATTTTTGTAAAATTGTGTTTTAGTTTACAAACAAAACTAAGAAAATAATTAAATCAAATAATGTAATACTTATCCATAGTACATCCATATTTATAGTCAATTTATAAAAACGATAAAAGTAAACTAGTGTTTTTATTTTAGTATTACAAGTATAAATATATTTTAACGTTAATGTTTTAAATAACCTATTTAGTACATACATAGTATCCTTAAACTTATTTGTTTTTTTATAGTATTTTGATTTTTTTTTATAATGCAACATCGAATGTTAAACAAATATGTTTTTCCTATATTTTCTTTTCAAATTTATATTATGAAATTTTAAACAACATTTTTCAAACTTATACAAATTGTAAATTTTAGACAAATTTCACAACATCAAAGATGTATTAACTTAGATAGAAATATATAATGCTACATACCTACAATAATTAAATGAAAATATAAATATTTTATACATCTAATCGAATTTTTTCGTTACTTAAAATGAATTTAGTTTATATAAAAAAAATTATAACTGCTTAACTTAAATCTTAAATAAGATATCGTCCTAACTGTTTGCACAATTTATTATCTAAACAAAAAAAAATTAAAGGTGATTGAAGAATTATTCTAAAAAATTAGGCTAAAAAGATAAAAGTATACATACAAAAACAATATTTCAAAATTTTGATACAATAACTAAAAATAGTATAACAAAACTATAGAAGTTATAAAATGTTACAAACTAGTATAGTTCAATAAATTTTTACCAACTAAATAGCTTTCAAAGTTTAAATTAAGACAGCTTTTAAGTAACTTTTTTTTTCAGCCACAAAAAACAAACAGCTTAAACACTTTGAGCTAGAGAAAATATATACTTAAAATGAATAAGTAGCTTTTAATTAAGTCACAAGTCGTTCAAATGCTTGTTTTATTCCAGCATTCGGAGTCCTCTGATTCATAATACCATTTGTGAATCCAGTTCGGACTTCTTGCTTCTTTTAGATCATTCTTTTCTACATAAGTTAGTTCGTTTAATCGCTCACAAAGCGAACAAAGTCCCGTAGAAAGGTTGCTCCCGTACAACTGTTTTTGATCCACAAGTCTCCAGTTCAGGTATTCACCATAAGCCGTGTCGTTTAGGTCCAGATAGTTCAAGTAAACGTTCAGCTTTGTAAAATTCGACGCGTAATCTTCGAGGAAAATGAAACTGCGCCTCGGCAGAACGGCTTCGTAATCTTCTTTTTTCGATCCCCACACGATGGGAACGGATCCGCTCAGGAATGCGTTCCTGTAAACTTTTTCCGTGACGTAGTCCTTGCAATGGTAGCTGTTTTCGAAAGCCAGGTAGAACTTCGAAGCCGTCAGGAACTCCTGCATCTCTCTGCTGCCCCTCCGAGGTGGTGGCGGGTTCGATGGAAAGCAGGCCCCCCTCAGGTCAATTTTTATTCCGGATTCGACCATTTTGTTCACGAGGTTTATGCGAGCTTTGGCGCCTCTAGTGTTTCCGCAGTTTGAAGTGACCCCACGAAACCAGTCTCGTTTTCTTCTTCAGTGTTTCTGATATTCCGTAATCTTCATGGTTTTTGAACTTTTTCTTGATCTCTGATAGAACTTGTGTCACAGTAAAATACGGCTGGTGCACATCTGAGTCTCTCCTGAATAGCAATAAAGTTTGAATTAGTTTAAATAAAGTTTCTTTAAATAATTTACACAATTCAAGCTTTCCAGAACGAATTAGAATAAATAAAGTTCAATATTTTTTAGGTGTTTTAAATAATAGTTTTTTAAACTATTAAAAAATTCAAAGAAATGAGATATGATAATTTTCCTAAATAATATTGTGTAACAAAAACCAAATAAATAATACTTAGTATTTACATCATGATTAAAAAATTACTTTTAAAGCGTATTTTAATAGTATATTTTTACGCAGTACAAATAAGAAATATTTAATTTAAAATAAAGTGATTAACATTAAAAGTTTACTTTATAATATAAAACAAATGAACCTGTAGGTATTTGTTAGATTATAAAAATTTTCTTTCAACTTCATGGTTTTTCTATGTGGACTTTCCATTAAGTGCATGACATACAACTGTCTTGCATTCCTGTAAGTAGACAGGTATATTATTTTAATTTATTGATAAAACAAAATAAAAATAAAACTCACCGCTTCGAAGGTAGCTCTGTATTTTCTTTGAAGTAAAACTGATGGAAAATAATTGCATCATACTTATCCACTTCTAGCTTCAAAAAATATAAACAAAATAAAAATATTTTTTAAATTTTTAGCCGGTTAAGAATATAGATATCATGTTTCTATAATCATTCTAAAGTTTAAAATTTATAAAACTTTTGTGTTAATATATTAATAATTAATGTAAAATTTTTTTATACTTGAGCCCAAATAAATGTTAAAGTTTATCATTTTGTTAAATTTGAAAAGACTTTGTTTATTTAAACACCGCAACTATTTACTGAAAATTATAAGTATTACTAACTAAGGAGGCATGAACTATTTGAAAGGCTTAACATTTTATATTTTAATTTAATTTAAAAACATAAAATAACATGAAAAAAATCTGGCAGTTTGGAGAATTTGACTAGTTGAATAAACAACTTTTGCTCTGAACTTAAATTTTTTGAATAGTTAGTTTTTCTCAAGCGTAAATGCTTAGTGGGGATTATTTTGTGAAAAGATAGTTTTTGAGTAAGCATATTATTTACACAATGAAAAAGTTGGTACTTAAAAGTGTATTTATATTTTTTAAAGATTTATATTTTGGTAATAAAGAAAAAACAAAAAAGTACTGTTTACCATAAATATTTATAATTCGCATTTTCACAAAAACTTATTAATTTTATAGAAATGTCTCAGTTTAATGTAACATGTGAACTGTAAAACTCTAGTTTCTTTTAAATAACAAAAGTAAAAAAACTATATTAAGTTTAATAATTGTGACATTTAGTTTGAGTTTTTGTAAATAAAACATCTTATGTACTAATCATTATAAAATAGCTCACCATAGACTTATTATCTGTCACTATACAGTTTCCACAATTTTCAATCAATTTCCACGTTTCTATCGTTTTAATCCAAGGACGATTCCAAAACAAAATTGTCTAAAAGTATATTATATTGAATTGTTAAAAATAATAAAACATAAGTACTTAAAAATTAAACTTTATTTAAAATAATTAAATAAGGTAAAATTGTACTACATGTAGAATAAACATACCTTATCAGTTTTTAGTTTCGAACTCTGACGTTTTTCTGTTGCAGTTTCTAATGCTAAAGTCTGAAATATTATGTTATATTTAGAAAAAACTAAATTTTGATGTATCTTTGTTTAAAGAAATAACTTAATTATCTACTTTTAATTCATATGTGCGGTTTAACTATTTAATTTGAGCGAGAAATGAGATTAAAAATAATCTGTTTATCGGAATCATATTATATTGTTTCAAAAAATTTCATTAAAAATAAAATTACTCCCAACCTTTTTAAAAATTATGGTAAAAATTTATTGTGTTTAATGATAGGTAAACTAAACAAAACGTACTAAAAGGATAAACAAATATTATAAGTAATATTGAAAGAAAACACTTTTAAAATAAATGATTTAGTTTAAAGTTAAATTTAAAACTTAAGTTCCGCAATTCAGTTTTGCTTAAAGTCAAAAAATGTGTATCTAAATTACACTTTATTACCTTAGCAGTAGAATTTTCGTTTATTTTCAATTTAGCAGCATTCTTTCTCAACTGAGTTGTTGTAGTTTGTGCTCTTAGCAGCGGCAAGGGATATTTCGGTGCAACTTTGCCGTTATAACTTGCTTTACTGTTGTTTCTGATAGTAATTGATATTGTCATATACACTATAAGTATGATAAAAGCTACAACTACTTTTTCGTTGGACATCTTAAATTAATTGCTTCGACTGTTGAAATTATAGATGGATTAAAACTTAAAGAACAGAAACTAATGAAAAACATAAAACGCATTTTGAATTTTGTTAGCTAGTTTAATACTTAAAAATAAATAAATAAACATTTTTTATAGAAATTTTAATGTTAAAGTAATGTTATAATTAATTGCTTTAACTTTGATCATCAGTTTAAAATATGCCAGAACTATAATTGATTATAATAATAAATAAAATTAACTTTTTGATTTAGTCTTATTATACTAATAAACTTTTTCAGTATAACATAATTATACTATAAAAATCATAAACCAACACTATTAATAAAACATAAACCAACACTATTAATACATTACATGCTAAAACTTTATTTTTATTAAAGTCATAAATAAGTTTTAATGTCTACTTAGCTTAGATTGAAACAAATACAATGCTTTTAAATTTACATCACCTTTTAGTGCAAATTGGTTAAACGAACTGTTTAAACCAATTAAAGTTAAACAAAATGATCTTCTTCACATTACAACTAAAAATTTTTAAGCTGTAAAAAAAGAATAAAAACTTGTTCTAATACATAAAAAACTTTTTACTCATCAATACTTGAAAACATGGTATATCAACATTGAAACTTTTTACCTTTACTCACAAATAATAAAAATTGCCTTTAAAATTTAAATGTTCTTGTATGATTCGTATTAATGCAACCCAAACCAAAAATTATGAAAATTACAACAAAAGCAACTAAAGTTAACCTAAAGATCTAAAAACGAATACTCTTCATTAAACTTTTATGAAAACAAAAAGTCTATACAAACTAATTTTATTATATATAATATCCTTAACACAACATATAAAACTTACAACTGAGTGAAGTTTTAATACATTAATCCACATTTATGTTTCTGTATATCTGTTGATGCGATGCCAAGTTTATTCAACTAGAACGCAGTGCATAAGTTTTCTGAGTGTATAAGATGTTAATCTCATTATTGACGCCCCGAAGCTCAGTATAATGAAAGGTGATACACATCAACAAAAAAATATATTCATACGGCCTTTGACTATTAAAAAGTTTAACCACTGTCTAAACTTTTTTAATATTAAAACAGAAATTCTAAAGTAAAAAACCAAAGATAAAACGACATCTGTTATGTATTTTCAAAACAAAACTTTTATGTTTAGCTAAGTTTATTTCTTAATAGTAAATATGTACTAAATAAAATAGAAAAAATTAATCATAGGTTTTTACAAAAGATGACATCTTAATGTTTTTTGAAAATTAGTTAAGTACAACGGAATATAATTTGTGCTTTTATTTGCTTTATATGAACAAAACCTATAACGTTGAAACTGCAATTTGTTTAATTTAGGGCAAAATGCAGTTAATCAATGTTTTTGTCCAAAAAAAGTAAAAAGTTTTAGTAGTATTTGTTTCTTTAATTTTTATACTTAAGTTTAGAAATTAGTACAAATTACACAGTACAAAGATATTAGTCCTTTAATCAAAAAGCTGTCTTTATTTAATACAATTTCACGTTATTATATTGAATTTACTATTAGTATAGGTTAAAGTTTTATTTACATTGTCCGTTATTTCAAAAGGTAAAACAGTTAAAAAGTTAACATTTGTAAGTGTTGTATAAATTATATGTTATTTAAGTATTTTACTAATTTTGTGGTAAATCATATAATTAGACGCATAGGTCAAATTGTTTGTATGACTAATTATTAGCGAAAAGTTAGATAAGTTTGTACTAGTAAATGTTTTGATTTCAAAATTGTTAATCAACATACTTATTAAGTTTGTTTTTTTTGCCAATAATGTTCTAAATTATTAGAAAAAGTTTTAAATGTTTATGCAAAATCAGTTAAGACAGTTCTGAAATAATTACTAAATTTAGTGAACATAAAAAAATAACTTCAGCTTTTAGCATCCAAGTTATTCTTAATACCATCAATCAGTTTATTTACCTCAGTAGAAAATTAACCTAACTTAGTTATATTAAACTTAAAACTTAAACTTTTTAAGTAAGAATGCTACAAACTGTTAAGCAAACTTACACTTGAAGTTTTTTTTATTATTTTCTATTACCAATTTGGACATAATGCAGTACTAAAAATGCATATTAAGTCTGTTAAAAATTGAGCTAATTTACTTTTAATAAATTTAACATTCATTTTTAATAATGTATTATGGTC
>NW_028139396.1:0-46438 GCF_965202585.1 Thalia democratica | reverse complement strand
ATTTATCTAAGACTATTTTTAATGATTTATTTCTTATAATTTAAGTTTTTATTAAGTTGGTTTGTTATTATTTTTAGGTATTTAAACCTGATTAAAAATTATGTTTTTAATTTTTTACTTAAATTAATATTTTTAGGCTTGTCTTTTTTCTGAAAGAGTAGTAACCTTGTTTTATATTGGTATAATGCATTTTGACTTTGGTAAAAAAAATTAATCCAGGAAAAAAGAGTGGAGTATTTTTAAATCATACAGTTTTAGTCGTTTTGTCGAAGTTCAGCAGTTTCTTTCCAACTTAGTTTATTTAATAAATATCCCATGTTTTTTTCAATAAATAATTTCAAACAACAGCTCTCCAGATACTTTTATAGTATTTAAAAGTATTTTTTTGCTTGATATCAATATTAGTATTATATCAAAAAAAAGTGAGTTTTTTTATGCTTTTTTTTGTGAAACCTGTGAGCAAAAAATGTCTATATGTTTTAAATGTAAATTGTGTTGTAAAAACTTAAGAAATTGTTTAACTTGTTTTTTATGCTTCCAAAAATGTCATGTTGAGTGTGCTTCTGAAAATAAAATGAAACTAAGTCTATACAAACAAGGTAAATATAAATTTTATTGTGATAAATGTAAGGAGTCTGTTTTTCCCTTTCAAAAGGTCAATAACTTTGATAATGATTGTTTTTATAATTCTGTTAAACCTAGTATTTCTGAACTAAACAATGAGAGTTACTTAGATTTTTATAGTGTGAAATTTAACAAAAAAAATTGTATTAGTATTGTTTTTATGAATATAAGAAGTTTAAATGCAAATATTTATAAAATTGAGGAATTTTTGAATGTAGTTGAGGGGTTGCCTGATGTAATTTGTGTGTGTGAAACATGGCTTACAAATCTGAGACCTTTTGTAGGTAAGTTGTATGGATATGATTTTGTAAATAAATTTTCTAATAGTAATCAATCTGGTGGTGTTGCATTTTTTGTTAGAGCTTGTCACTCTTATGAGGTTGTAGAAGGTGTGTCTTTTGAACAGTGTGATGTAGATGACCTGTGGATCTCTCTTAAACTTGATAATAATAAATCGTTTATAGTCGGTAATGTATATAGACATCCAACCACTGCATTTGATACTTTTAAAGAAAATTTCCTTAAAGTTTTAGACCTATTAAATGAAAAGAATAAATATTATATAATTGGTGGTGATATAAATATAAACTTGTTTAATGGAGATCAGCGTACTTGTGACTATTTGGATTGTATTTCTAGTGCTGGTGCTTTGCAATTTGTTGATTTGCCAACTAGGTATTCTGCTGATTATTCTTCTAGTTCTTTGATTGATCATGTTTATTCTAGTTTTGACTGTGAAAAGCTAAATGTCAATGTTGTGGATTATGATATATCTGATCATATGCCTGTTATCTGTGAAATTAAATGCAAAAAGTTCAAAAATGAATATTGTGATCTGAGGTCCCTTCAGGACTTCAGTAAGTTTGAAGTTGAATCTTTTCTGAATGATTTGAGTGTGAAATTGAAAAAGATGAATCTGTGTGCTGTAGGTGGTGAAGATGTTAAAAAATGTTGGGATGAGTTTGAGAGTATTTTTAGTGGGACGGTATTTGATCATGCTCCAGTCAAAATATTAAGTAAAAAAGAACAAAAATTAAAAGCTAAACCGTGGATAACAAAAGGTATACTTATCTCAATTAACTTTAAAAACTTAATGTTTAAATTTGCTATTAAGGATAAAACAAAACAATTTTCTGTTTCTTTTAAAAAATATCGAAATATATTAAACAGAGTTATAGAATGTTCTAAAAGACTTTATTATAAACAAGTAGTTAAAAAGAATAAACAAAACAGTAAAAAATTATGGAAAATTGTGAATGATATCGTTTCCACTAAATCTACGTCTAGTTGTAAAGTTAAAAGTGTGCTTGATGAGTGTGGTAAAATTGTGAATGACCCAAAATGTGTAGGCAATCTAATGAATAAAAATTTTGTAAATATTGCTGACAATTTGTTAAATGAGAGAAAAGATGTTGTTGATGTCAAGAATGATGAGTATTTTTCTGATTCAGTAAAAAATGATTTTGTCTTTGATGAAATTTCTGGTAGTGAGATTATGAATTATATCAAAACTATGAATCCAAATAAGAGTGTGCGTTCAGATGTCCCTAGTATACGTTTTGTGAAGCTTAGTGCAAAAATAATTTCTCCTTATCTTTCTAAATTGTATAATAAATTTGTTGAGTATGGTGTGTTTCCAGAGTCGCTCAAATTTGCTGAGGTAATCCCAATTTATAAATCTGGTAAAAAAAATGACAAAAATAACTACAGACCTATTTCTCTTTTATCCCCATTTTCAAAAATTTTTGAGTTTTTAGTGTGTGAGAGGTTGAAAAAATTCTTTTTGTTGAATGAGGTACTGCATGAGAAACAATATGGGTTTAGAGAAAATAGTACGACTGAACTGGCTGTGAATCAGATTGTTGATGAGTTAATTGAGGCTGGTGAAAAAAAAATGTTAAATTGCTCTGTATTTTTGGATTTGGCTAAAGCTTTTAACACGGTAAATCACAAAATTTTAATATCTAAACTTAAAAATTATAATATAAAAGGTACAATGTTAAATTTATTAAAAGACTATTTAAATGATAGAAGCCAATCAACTGTCATAAATAATGTTGTGTCTGAGCGTGAAATTGTGAATGTTGGAATACCACAAGGTTCTTGTTTGGGTCCTTTGTTGTTTCTTGTGTATATTAATGATATTTTTTACTCTACTGAGATAAATATGAGATTGTTTGCTGATGATGCCTGCTTGAGCTACCAACATAGTGACCCTGAGTATTTAAATGAAGTTATTAATAAAGAGCTGGTTAAAGTTGATAAATGGTTGCGTGATAATAAACTTTTTATTAATTATTCAAAAACAAAATTTTTGCTTTTCAATAAAACTTCAAAAAGTTGTGAATTTAGTGTGAATGTTAATGGTTTTCTTATTGAACAGAGTGATAGTATAAAATACTTGGGTGTGGTTTTGGATGATAAGCTGAATTGGAAGAAACATTTGAGTTCTCTGAAATCGAAATTGTCTAGGAGTTGTTATGTTTTGTCAAAATTGAGATATTATTTGGATACGAGTACTTTGATAATGGTGTATTATAGTTTGTTTTATCCGCACATCCAATATTGTATATCTGCTTGGGGTGGTGCTGCTGACTGTTACTTAAAACCAATTGTTTGTATGCAAAAAAGAGTAATTAGGTATGTTTGTCGTGTGCCTGCCTTGACTACAACAAACCCTTTGTTTAAAAAAACTGGTGTACTAAAATTAAATGATGTGTATAGATTGCAAATTTGTAAGTTGATGCGTAATACTATAACAGGATTTGATGTAGAACACAATAGATTTACACTTGCTAGCTCTGTTCACTCACACAATACAAGATTTTCAAAGAAAAAGAATTTTATAACTGAAAGACCTAGAACAAGACTTGGCCTAAACTGCTTTAGGTATTTGGGTCCGAAGTTTTGGTCTAGTGTCCCTGAAACTTTTAAAAACTTAAAAAAAGATTGTTTTAAATTTAAATATAAAAAATTTTTGTTGAATAACTACAAGGAGGAGATCTAGGGTGCTTCTGCAAGTATGTTTTTGTTTGTGTTGAAATTTGGTTGATGTTATTGGGGCATCAGATTGTGGTGTGTTGGTCTTTATTTTCTGAATGTCCTGTTAATGTAAGAGTGATTGTTATAAATTATTGAAATAAATTTTGTTTATTGTTAATATATTTTATTTGTTTTTTTATTTTATTATTGTGTTAAATTTAAGATAGTTCATTTCATTTATTAATTTTTTATTTATATATATATATTTTGTTTTTATTTTTTTTAATTTTTTTTTTATTAGATATTATAGGTAAAAGTTTAAATTTAGTACAAAATGTTTATTCTTTTTTAGTTTGTTTATTTATTTAATATCTATTTTATTTATTATACTTACTTATTTATTTGTTTATTTATTTATTTATTTTTTTTTTTTTTGAGTTTTGAACCAAGTTAATACTAAAAAAAGTTGTAGAACACTTATTATTTTATTGATTTTAGTGTTAATGTATACATATATTTTTTTTTTTTAATACAAATAGTTACTTTTTTTCCTACTTACAGTTTTTCTTTAGTCTAGCTTGTTTTTTCTAGAACTAAATACTTTAAATTAGATATCGGTTTATCTGATTTTGCAACAGCTGATTGTGAGTTCACACTGGTGGCAGTGATCACATGATTGGATTGTTGATGTGTTTTTTGTTGTAGCGCCGGTGGACACTTACTTGGAGATTTGAGCTTCATCGTTTTCCCACACTTTGTGGTTTTTGATGTTGAGATTTTAGCCTTGTGAGTGTTTGCCAAAGGGCGTGTCACCAAGGGTTTTGTTTTTTGAATAAAGGGTTAGGATTAGTTTTTTATTTTTGGTTAGTTAAACATTTTTGTTTTGTTTTTTTTTTGTTTTTAGACAGATTTAGTTTTATTTTTAATTAAAAAGTAATTTTTTTTTCTTAGTAAATTTAAAAGATAGGGTAGGTGGAATAACACGTGATGAGCTGAAACTCACTTGCATGACCTTCAGAAAACGTTTATCGTTGTAGAGGGGAGAGTGGGTTCTTCTGATGTTTTTCTACCTTTAAAAAAAAAAAAAAAAAAAAAAAAAAATTTACTAATGTTTTCATCTTTACCAGGGTAAACTTGATAGATATTTGGAGTTAATGATGGGTCATAACTTTAAGAGTTTCTTCAAAGGAGGCCTTATGAAAAATAGTGTTTGAAAAACCTATTTATATAGGAGCAAACCTGTGCAATAAAATTTTGAAATAAAGCATTTTAAGATGTGTAAACTAATTGTAAACTAATGATGTTGACATAATTTAAAAATTAAGGCCATAGGGAGGTCTAACATTTTTTTTTATACAAAAATTAACTTTGGCTTTTACATGGAAGTTTGAAGTACAAACTACAAGCCAGTTTTTATAGAATTCAAAAATATAATTTAACTTTTGAGATATTTAATTTTTTGTAAACATTTTCCAATATAAACGTATAGACCCCAAATTTTTTGGGGTCAATTTTCTCGGAAATTTTAAAATTCACTAAAAATCTATCTCCTCTTTCATTTTCAAGCAATCTTCTTCAAATTTTCAGGAAACGTTCCTATAAGGAAAGAACGTTACTTTAGAATTTCAATAACTTAAAAAAAAAAATGTTACAAAAATTAAAAAAAAAGTGTTTTTTTTTCAAAAAAAAAAGATTTTTACAAAAAATTATTTAAATTTCAAAGTAATATTTTTTTGTTATTGTATAAAGATTAGACTGTGAAAGTTTGAAGAAGATTGCTTGAAAAATGTAGGAGGAGATACATTTTAAATTAAGTAGTATTTTTTCGCTGTTTTAGTTTTCCCTTCCCATAGGGAACCTATTATGCGGCCGGACTTTGACAAGTCATATCTCAAAAAATAGTTTTAATTTTTTAAAACAATAAAAAGCATCTTGAAGCTTAGAAAAAACTCTATAAAATAAGATCAACTTGTAAAAACATGGTTTACCCCCCCTATCGCCTTAATAATTTATTTAAATGAAAAAAAGTGTACATCTTAATCATTATCTACAGTTACTAAATTTATACTTCAACATATGTATTGAAAATTTTCAAAATCTCATAACTTTAAACAAACTTTTTTATAATTTAAAATTAGTCTTTTACAAAAACTCAGGGTGGCCTTACTAAGGATAAATCAAGCTATTTTTTTAATATAAATATCAGGCTACTTTTGATATTTTTCTTAAGCTCAGGATAGTTTTTCTGCCTTTATTATTTTATAAAAAATTGTGTTTTTTTTGTAAATAATAAATTATTAAATATTAATATGAATTATTGTAACAAATGTATTTGTATTTCTAAAAAGTTAAACATGTAGTCAAGGCATACATATCAAAAAATAAAGAATTAAAGTTTTAAGTTAGTGCTAGAATATATTTTTATACTACTTCATGGTTGAATCAGCTATTGAACTTGTAGTTTTGCTGGGTTTGTACTTAAATTATAAATTTGTGAGTATTATAAACTTAATTTGTTAATAACCTATACTAAACTATTTTTCAGCTGTTCAAAAGTGAACTAATGTACTGTGTTAAAAACTAATACTTAAAAATAAAAAGGACACTAATGAACACAAAACATTATAAAAAATTACATTGAGCCAAGCAGAAGGAGTAAAATTTATGCCAGTTTACAGTAAAGTAGGTTTTAATAAGAAAATTAATCTTTTAACATTTAAATAAAACACATTCTCAAATTTATTTTATATTTTTTATATTTATTTTTATTTGTTTTAAATAATAGTTAAAAGTCTTATTGTGTTTGTTATAAGATTAATCTTTGCTGAAATATTAGCGAGATACATAATCAAATAAATATTTTAAAAACAACATCAACAACAAACAAGGTAAAATCTATTTATACAAAAATTTTGTTGGAGTTGAACATTTTTTTTGAAATTTTCTATCATATCCATTGTGTTGCTCTACACCTCTTTTGTTTTCCTGAGTCCAAAAGAAAGTATTTAGTGTTTTTTTGATAAAAAATACTACTATGATACCTATATTATTTTACAGAACACAAATACATATATCTAAAATGAACTTAATAGAAGAGGCAAGGATATTCATCATTTCCGCAATAGCAGCCACATCATTTTGCATGCATGGATTTTTTCACACCTATCTTGGCAGTCTTGCAACATTTGTAACTGCATTCCTGCAAGTATACCTCCTTTACAAGCACAAGAAAAACCTCCAACTCTTCCAAGTATCAATTAGAGTCTACATTCTTGTGATTGTATTCCATTTTGGAAGGTACCTGTCAAACTGGTATCCTGACAAATACCTGGCCCTGGGCTACCACCTGTCAGTTGTGTCTACTTTTCATTTGGGGGAATATCTAATAACCGCAATGTTCCAACCCTCCACCGTTAACCTGGATTCTTTCATCCTCAACCATAGCACAGAGTTCAACATTGCCATGGCAACGTCAGTGGCAGAGTATTTTGTGGTCCAGTATTTCCTGCCCATGTGGCAACTCAACCCTACCAGAATCTACTTGGGACTTACCCTCAGTTTGTTTGGGGATATCGTCAGGAAGGTATCCATGGTAACTGCAGGGGAGAGCTTCACCCATCTTGTGCAGCACATGAAGCGTGATGAGCACATTTTGATAACTTCTGGGGTCTACTCTGTTGTCAGGCACCCCAGCTATGGCGGGTGGTTTCTATGGAGCGTAGCCACGCAGCTGATGCTGGGCAACTTTTTATGCTTCATTGGTTTCATGGGGGCCAGCTGGAAGTTCTTCAGCGAGAGAATTGAGTTTGAGGAGTTTTATTTGGTCAAGTTTTTTGGGGAGGACTACGCAAGTTACAAGGAAAAAGTCCCTTTTTCAGGGGTGCCCTTCTGTAGTGGGTTCAACATTGCTAGGAAGAGAAACTGAAAAATAATACTTTAAAAATGGTCATTAAAATAAATCAAATAAGTTAAAAAACTTTTGAAAACTGTGTATAAAGAAACATTCAACTTTTTTAATAAATTTGATTGAAGAATTTTAGAAAGGGAAAATAATTTTTTTTAGTGCTTAACAATGGTAGAATACTAAAAAATAATGTTCAATTAAAAGTTGTTTTAAAACTAAAAAAAGTTAATTAGTTTAGTTTAATATACCTATTGTTCTTTGGATATTTTATTATTAGCTATTGTAATTGTTTATTTACATTTAAGCTTTGCATAACAAATTTACATTTAAAATTTCAAGCTTGCATGTAAGATTAATTGTTATAAAAAAGCCATTTAGTATGCCAAATATTTTTATTTGATAAGAAAATGATTTAAAAGCTCAAATAAGTTTGAATCAAAGCAGTATTTTGTAAGATGAAATATATAAATCAGTGGTGTACACTATATTATTATTATTATAATTCATAGTTCTAAGATATTTTTAATTAGCATATTTTTCTTTTCTGCTTTTTTGTACCATTAATATTCAAGAATTTTAAAAAATTTATTGAAATTATCATCTAAGCATTCCTGATAGTATTTTGTAGTCTGATTTCTATTTCTTTAATTATTTTTGTTGTATACTTCTGTTGTGTTGCTTTTGTTATTAGTGCACTTTGTTTCTATCAATATGACAACAATTATGAGTATTATGTTTTTCAATTTTATACATTAAGTGATATAGATTCTGTTAATAGTACATTTTAGTTTTAAACAATCTATTAAATTACATTTCTTTTCTTCAAGTTCAATTTTGTTATTCTAAAACTAATATTTTCAATTAATTTAGTTTCCTTTTAGTGTCTAAATATTTCTTGTTTTGTAAACTGTGATTATTAATACTTGTCATGAAAATTTGAAAATATGTTTGTATTTCATTTTTATATTGTAGAAAAATAACTTAAAAGTTAGGCTATAGTATTGAGAAATATTTTTTTGCATGGTTTAGTATGAGTTTAAAATTTTTCTAATCCTTTTTAAACATATGAAATATACCAAAAAATCTCATTAGAAAAAAATATATTTGTTTTTAATCTCTAACACTATGTTTTTGTTAAACAATTTTCATCATAAAAATAATAAAAGTACTATGTTGTTTAATTTGTTCCTATAGTTATAAATAAGTATATTCTAAATATTAACTGTGACATAGTTGAACTTATGTTATAGATTTTTACTTGAATTTATTTAATGACTTAAATAACAAAAAGTAATCCAAAAATTTTAATTCTTATAAATAAAAAAACAGTTTATTTAATAGACTTAACAATGGTTTTACTATATGAAAAGTTTTAATTTTACTTATATAATACACTATTTAAAACAAGTGTTAATAAATTAATGTTATTTAAGTGAAACTATTACTAATTATATGGTTTATCATATATTTTAATTGCATAGGTCTTTTTTTTGTGACTAATTGTTTTATGAAAAATAAATAAATTTATATGAGTAAATGTTTTCTTTTAAGTCGTATGGGTCAGTTTATTTATATTATTAATTGTTTTATACAAAAAGTTATAAAATATTCTAGTAGTACCTTTTTTAAGCATATTAATCAGAACATTTATAAAATAAGAAATTTTATCCAATAATGTTCACAATTGTTAAAATTAATTAAAACAAAACAGTTCTGAAATACTTTCTAAATTAGGTGACCAGTATAAAAAATAGTTTCAATGTTTTACCATCGAAGTTATTCTAAATACAATCGAAAACTTTACCTTATTCAAAGTTCACTTTACTGCAGTTAAACTAAATTAAAGTTTTAAGTTAAAATAGTAAAAACTAAAAAGTAAGTTTACCAGTAGAATTTATTTATTAGTTGTGCTATAATGCACAAAGCTATAAATACTTTAAACTTAATGCAGTATATAAAATATATTAAATTTTTTAGAAATAACTTAGCTCAAATTTTAGAGAAGCTGGAATTTTTAGAAAAACTATTAAATAATATATGATATTTTTAATTCATATTTGTTTCACATATGGCAAAAAAGAAAATATATATACAATTAAAATGTTATAAAACTTACATGCGTTACCCCAATGGTTTTATTTACTATATTTAATAGTAATCTAATAGTAGCATTACTTAGTAAAAAACGAAACTTAACTATACAAAAAATTAACATTTACTAGTCATGTCATATCAAAAGTTTTGTTTCAATAAAAATGTTAAAACTTGAACAGTTCAGGATTTTTAATTATATTTAATTGCATTTTAAAGTTGCGCAAGTTATTTTTGTTTTTAAATGAGATATTTTTTAACTGACTTCAGCACAGTATATTCAACTCTGAATGATTTGTGATTTTACTTATTGAATTTGTGTGTACAGTTCTAATTATTTTGTAAAATTGTGTTTTAAACTACAAACAAAACTATAAAAATATTTACATCAAATAATGTAATACGTATTCATAGTACATCCATATCCATAGTCAATTTACAAACAAAACTGTAAAATATTTAAACCAAATAATGTAATACGTATCCATATCCATAGTCAATTTACAAAAAACGATATAAGTAAACTAGTGTTTTTATTCTAGTGTTACAAATATTAATATGTTTTAACATTAATGTTTTAAGTAACCTATTTAGCTCATACATATTATCATTCAATTTTTTTTTATATTTTGAGTTTTTTTTTATATAATGCTACATCAAACATTAAACAAAATTATAACTTTTCTTTTCAAATTTGTATTTTGAAATTTTAAACAAAATTTTTCAAAGTTATACAAATTATACATTTTAGATAAATTTCACATCATTGAAAATAATTAACAATACAAAAACAGTTAGGTATTAACTTAAACATAATTATATAATGCTACATAACTGTAATAATTTAACGAAAACATAAATGTGTTTGTAATAAATATTTTAAACACCTTAACGGAATTTTTTTCGTTTTTTTAAATAAATTTAGTTTTAAAAAATAAAATACAGTTTTCATAAGTATTTAACTTAAACCTAAACAAACTATTGTTCAAGTGTTTGCATAATTTTTTATTTAAACAAAAAAAATTTAAAGGTGTTAAAGGAACTATTCTAAAACATTAGGCTAAAAGATAAAAATATACCTACTACAACAGTATTCAAAAATTTTTGATACAATAACTATAAAAGTGTACAACAAAACGCATATAAGTTATAAAATGCTACTAAACTTCAATAGATTTTTACCAATTAAGTAGCTTTCTAAGTTCAAATTAAGACAGGTTTTAAATAACTTTATTTTTATTAGCCATAAAATACAAACTGCTTAAACACTTTGAGTTACAGAAAATAGTTATACTTAACTTAAATAAATATTTCTAATATATCGTTTAATTAGGTTACAAGTCGTTCAAATGTTCTGTTTTATTCCAGCATTCGGAGTCCTCTGATTCATAATACCATTTGTGAATCCAGTCCGAACTTCTTGCTTCTTTTAGATCGTTCTTTTCTATATAAACTACATCATTTAATCGCTCACAAAGCGAACAAAGTCCCGTAGAAAGGTTGCTCCCGTACAAGTGTTTTTGATCTGCAAGTCTCCAGTTCAGGTATTCCCCGTAAGCCGTGTCGTTCCGGTCGAGATAGTCCAGGTAAACATTCAATTTTGTCAAATTCGACGCGTAATCTTCGAGGAAAATGAAACTGTGCCTCGGCAGAACGGCTTCGTAATCCGCCTTCTTCGATCCCCACACGATGGGGACGGATCCGCTCAGGAATGCGTTCCTGTAAACTTTTTCCGTGACGTAGTCCTTACAGTGGTAGCTGTTTTCGAAAGCCAAGTAGAACTTCGAAGCCGTCAGGAACTCTTGCATCTCTCTGCTGCCCCTCCGAGGTGGTGGCGGGTTCGATGGAAAGCAGGCCCCCCTCAGGTCAATTTTTATTCCGGATTCGACCATTTTGTTCACGAGGTTTATGCGAGCTTTGGCGCCTCTAGTGTTTCCGCAGTTTGAAGTGATCCACGAAACCAGTTTTGTTTTCTTCTTCAGTGTTTCTGATATTCCATAATCTTCATGATCGTTAAACTTTTTCTTGATCTCTGATAGAACTTGCGTCACAGTGAAATACGGCTGGTGCACATCTGAGTCTCTCCTGAAAAGCAATAAAGTTTTAAATAGTTTAAATAACGCTTTTTCAATAGTTTACACACTTTAAGCTTTCCAAAACAGAATTAGAATAAATAAAGTTGAATTTTTTCTAATGTTTTAATTAGTAGTTTTATAAACTATTAAAAAATTCAAAGAAGTTAGATATGATAATTTTCCTAAATAATGTTGTGTAACAAAAACCAAATAAACAGTGCTTAGTATTTACATCATGATTAAAAAATTACTTTTGAAGCGTATTTAATAGTATACTTTTATGCAGTATAAAAATAGAAATATTTGGACTAAAATTAAGTGACTAACACTAAAAACTTACTTTATAATATAAAACAAATGAACCTGTAGGTATTAGTTAGATTATAAAAATTTTCTTTCAACTTCATGGTTTTTCTCTGTGGACTTTCCATTAAGTGCATTACATACAACTGTCTTGCATTCCTGTAAGTAGACAGGTATATAATATTATTTTAATTGACAAAATGAGATAAAAATAAGACCCACCGCTTAGAAGGGAGCTCCATATTTTCTTTGAAGTAAAATTGATGGAAAATAATTGCATCATACTTATCCACTTCTAGCTTCAAAAAATATAAACAAAATAAAAATATTTTTTAAACTTTTAGCAGGTTAAGGGTATCGATAGCATGTTTCTATAATCATTCTAAAGTTTAAAATTTATAAAAATTTTGAATTAATATATTAATAATTAGTGTAAAAGTTTTTTATACTTGAGCCCAAATAAATGTTAAAGCTTATCATTTTGTTAAATATGAAAAGACTTTGTTTATTTAAACACCGCAACTATTTACTGACAATTATAAGTATCACTAACTGACGAGGCATGAATTGTTTAAAAGGCTTAACATTTTATTATTTAATTTACTTAAACAATATAAAATAACATTAAAAAAATATGGTAATTGGGATAATTAGACTAGTTGAATAAACAGCTATTGTTTTGAACTTAAATTTTTTAAATAGTTAAATTTCTTCAAGCGTAAATGCTTAGTGTGAATTATTTTGTGAAATGATAGTTTTTAACTAAGCATCTTGTTTATATTAAAGAAAAATTTGTTATTTAAAAGTGTAGTTATTTATTAAAAGATTTAAAGACGGGTTTTTGTAATAAGGAAAAAACAAAAAAGTACTGTTTATAAAGCTAACCATAAATATTTATGATACGCATTTTCACAAAAAGTTAAATAATTTTATAGAAATGTCTCAGTTAAAGGTGACATATGTAAAACTCTTGTTTCTTGTAAATAACAACAGTGAAAAATTGTATTAAATTTAATAATTGAGACATTTAGATTTATTTTTTTTTAATAAAACATCTTATGTACTAATCATAATCATTATAAATAGCTCACCATAGACTTATTATCTGTTACCATGCAATTTCCACAATTTTCGCTCAACTTCCATGTTTCTATCGTTTTAATCCAAGGTCGGTTCCAAAACAAAATTGTCTGAAAGTATATTTTACTGAATTGTTAAAATAATAAAACATAAACAATTTAGTTCTACTTGAAAATTAAACTTAATCTAAAAAACTAAATAACATAGTACTACATGTAGAATAAACATACCTTATCAGTTTTTAATTTCGAACTCTGACGTTTTTCTGTTGCAGTTTCTAATGCTAAAGTCTGAAATATTATGTTATATTAGAAAAAACTAAATTTTGATGTAGCTTTGTTTAAAGAAATAACTTAATTATCTACTTTTTACTCATATGTGCGGTTTAACTATTTAATTTGAGCGAGAAATGAGATTAAAAATAATTTGTTTACCGGAATCATGTTATATTGTTTCAAAAAATTTCATTAAAAATAAAATTACTCCCCAACCTTTTAAGAATTATGATAAAAATTTGTTGTGTTTAAAGAATAATTAAACTAAACAAAACGTACTAAAATGATAAACAAATATTATAAGTAATATTGAAAGAAAATACTTTTAAAATAAATGATTTAGTTTAAAGTTAAATTTAAAACTTAAGTTCTGCAATTCAGTTTTGCTTAAAGTCAAAAAATGTGTATCTAAATTACACTTTATTACCTTAGCAGTAGAATTTTCGTTTATTTTCAATTTAGCAGCATTCTTTCTCAATTGTGTTGTTGTAGTTTGTGCTATTAGTAGCGGCAATGGATATTTCGGTGAAATTTTGCCGCTATAACTTGCTTTACTGTTGTTTCTGATAGTAATTGATATTGTCATGTACATTATAAGTAAGATAAAAGCTACAACTACTTTTTCGTTGGACATCTTAAATTAATTGCTTCGACTGTTGAAATTATAGATGGATTAAAACTTCAAGAATAGAAATTAATAAAAAGAAAAACTACTTAAACGCGTTTTGCATTTGTTTGCTAGTTTAATACTTAAAAATAAAATAAATAAACATTTTTTATAGAAATTTTTATGTTAAAGTAATGTTATAATTAATTGCTTTAACTTTGATCATCGGTTTAAAATATGTCAGAACTATAATTGATAATAATAATAAATAAAATTAACTTTTGGATTTAGTCTTGTAATACTAATAAACTTTTTCAGTATAACATAATTATATTATAAAAATCATAAACCAACACTATTAATAAAACATAAACCAACCTTATTAATACATTACATGCTAAAACTTTATTTTTGTTAAAGTCATAAATAGTTCTAATGTCTACTTAGCTTAGATTAAACAAATACAATGTTTTTGAATTTACATCACCTTTTAGTGCAAATTGGTTAAACGAACTGTTCATAAAAGTTAAACAAAAAGATCTTCTTCACATTACAACTAAAAATTTTTAAGCTGTAAAACAAAGATTAAAAAACTTGTTCTAATACATAAAAAACTTTTTACTGATCAATACTTGGAAACATGGTATATCAACATTTAAACTTTTTACCTTTACTTACAAAATACTTAAAATAGCCTTTAAAATTTAAATGTTCTTGTATGATTCGTATTAATGCAACACAAACAAAAAATTATGAAAATTACAACAAAAGCAACTTAAGTTGACCTAAAGATCTAAAAAACTAATACTCTTCATTCAAATTTTATGAAAACAAAAAGTCTATACAAACTAATTTTATTATATATAATATCCTTAAAACAACATATAAAACTTACAACTGAGTGAAGTTTTAATACATTAATCCACATTTTTGTTCCGGTATATCTGTTGATGCGATGCCAAGTTTATTCAACTAGAACGCAGTGCTAAGCTTTCTAAGTGTATTAGATGTTAATTTCATTATTGATGCCCCGAAGCTTAGCATACTAAAAGGTGATACACATCAACAAAAAAATATATTCATACGGCCTTTGACTCTTAAAAAGTTTAACCAATGTCTAAACTTTTTAAATATCAAAACAGAAATTCTAAAGTAAAAAAACCAAAAACAAAACGACATCTATTATATATTTTTAAAACAAACTTTTATGTTTAGCTAAGGTTTATTTCTTAATAGTAAATATGTACTAAATAAAAAGAAAAAATTCATCATAGGTTTTTACAAAAGATGACATCTTAATGTTTTTTAAAAATTATTTAAGTACAACGGAATATAATTCGTGCTTTATTGCTTTATATAAACAAAACCTTTTTACGTTGAAATAATAATTTTAATCAGGGCAAAATGCAGCCAAGCAACGTTATCCAAAAAAAAGTAAATCGTTTTAGTAGTGTTTGTTTCTTTAATTTTATAACCACTTAAGTTTAGAAATTAGTACAAATTACTCACTACAAAGATATTAGCTTATTAATTAAAAAACTGTCTTTATTTGATACAATTTCACGTTATTTATATTGAATTTACTATTAGTATACGTTTCAATTTTATTTACATTGTCCATCATTTCAAAAGCTAGGATAATAGTTGAAAAGTTAACATTATTAGTAAGTGTTGTATAAATTATATGTTATTAAGTATTTTACTACTTTTGTGATATACCATATATTAGACGCAAAGGTCAAACTGTTTGTATGACTAATTATTAGCAAAAGTTAAATTTATTTGTATTAGTAAATGTTCTCATTTCAAAATCGTTAATCAACATACTTATTAAGATTTCTTTTTTTACCAATAATGTTCCAAATTATTAGAAAGTATTTCAAATGTTTATGCAAAATCAATTAAGACAGTTCTGAAACAATTACTAAATTTAGTGGGCATTAAAAAAATAACTTCAGCTTATAGTTATTCTTAATACCATCAATCAGTTCATTTACCTCAGCAGAAAATTAACCTAACTTAATATATTAAACTAAAAACTCAAAACTTTTAAGTAAGAATGCTACAAAACTAATAAGCAAACTTACACTTGAAGTTTTTTATTATTTTTCATTACCAATTTTGACATAATGAAGTACTAAAAATGCCGATTAAATTTATTATAA
Source organism: Thalia democratica (assembly GCF_965202585.1). Classification (NCBI taxonomy): domain Eukaryota; kingdom Metazoa; phylum Chordata; class Thaliacea; order Salpida; family Salpidae; genus Thalia; species Thalia democratica. Next base: position 30,332 of record NW_028139396.1, on the reverse strand, counting down.
ATCGAGCAAAGTTACTTTTAATAAATTTAATATTCTTTTTTAGTACTGCATTATGCTCAAATTGGTAATAGAAAATAATAAAAAAAATCAAGTTATCAACTTATAGAGAAACTGTTAAAGAGTTGAGGGTCAGAATTATACAGAACAGCGTCACCGCGTGGTGAAAAACACGAAAAAAAATTTAATTTTTTATTTTCTAAATCAATTTTCATGCAGGGTCAAAGGTCAAAAGGTGACTCCGTGGCGCCACCTAGCGGATAAAAATATTTTTTTACAATTAATGCAATTTATCGAAAGTTTGCTTATTTAACTACAATTTGAGCTCAATAGCCCTATTTATTTCTTATTAATACTGTGTTTATAAACGGCTAATGACACAAGATACTTTACTTACTTTAAAAGTATATTCTTAACGATTGAAATTTACTGTTTTATCGCGATTAAGTAAAAGTAAATAAAACAATTGCTTATACGATAAAACCATTATAAAACTACTAAGAAAAAATAGATTAAAGTTTTATTGTTGTATATTTTAATACAAAAACATGCAGAATCTTTGTATAAACTTGTTTATTTTAAATAAAAAAATATATTAATTAGTAACAATTTAATTTTGTTTAGTTTATATTTAAGGTTAACCTATAAATCATTTGTTTATTAGTCTGTATATTATTGAGCATCATTTATTCCTAATATTCTTTTGGTTTTTATGGTAAGTTTTACTCATATAAACATCTTTAATTAGTTTAAGCTGTTTTATATTCTTTGTTTGTTTAAGATTCAAATGTATTAAACTAGATAAAAATAAAATACGGAATAATTTTTTTTGTGCTTCTAATAATTCGCATATTATAATTAGATTTTTAAAACAAATAAATACTACCTCTAAACTTAAAAATACTAATATAGCAAACTACATTCAGTTGTAGCTTGTTGCTGAGTAATGGTTCAAATCTATGAAAAGTTTTATTCTTTATATCCCATGTTTATCAGATAAATAAGATCTTTGTATAATTTGTCTGTTACTAAAATTTTAATACTTAAACATCACAATATTTAAAGCTTTTATACTTTCAAACAACTGCAGTTTCATAATTGCAAACATTGAAAATATGTAAAGCTTGAAATAAATTTATAAAGTATATAAATAGTATTATAAACAGATGTAGCGTATTATCCAAAAATCCTGTTGGCATAGCTAAGACTTCAGACTATAAATCCAGATGTCGAGGTTCAAAATTCGGTGGTTATTGTTATTACTCCTTGAACTAAACTTAATTTTTACTTTAAAGTTGTAAAAGAAAAATTTTAGGTAGTTGACACACAAATAATATTTTATTTTTTGTTATTTTAGGTTGCAAAATTACCACTTTGTTACAGAAAAAACATAACAAAGTTGAAATTATAACACCCTCGTTGATTTTTGTCGTAGAAATTAATCGAATACTTTAAATGTCCGATTTAAAACATGCCTTTCTACTAGTAAATTAATTGATGCAATAAACATATAAGAAAAAATGAAAAATAATGTAGTATATTTACTTTGAATAAGCGATCTAAACAAAATCTTCAGGCACAGCGATAGATTTTACTTCAGAGGACCCTAGTTCAAAGCCGGTTTAAGTCTATTATTTTTGGCTTTGTTACATTTGAACTTTAAATTAAGTTTATCATTGTATTGTACACTCTTAACGTTTAAAATTATAACTGTACTTCTCAACTTATGATTAAGAAGAAAAATAAAACTTCGAGTTTTTTATTTTATTACCAAACTGTTTTTCTATTCAAACGAGATCTTGAGTTTTTAATAAAACGTCATTTAAACAGACTCTATTGAATTTTTACACTTTTGATTGCTTTTCTTAGACATATCATTAAATCTTATTAGGTTCTCTTCTAGATTTGATATCTATTAGTAATTACATTGCGTGTAAACACGTAATTTGTCTGTCTGTGAACTTCAGTATTTGATATGTCTAAATAAGTTGTATGAACTTTGAGCGTTAAATAGTAGTTAATACTTTTAATTTTTTTGTAGTTTCTTTGGATAACTAAGTTTTAAGCTCTTCGGTGCTTAAAGTTCAAAAGTCATGGTAACAACAAAACTGTACAAGCATGCAGTATTCTCTTTTCTACAAAAATATACAACAACTATACTATTAAACCAAGGAGTTTACAAATATTCTTTTTAAAGCCTTCATTATCTTTTTATATTTCATACATTTAAATATTCTTTTCAAGTTTTAAATTATTACTTACAATAAATGCTGTTCAATAAATAAAGATTAAATTAGCATAAAAAGAAACCAATTTACTATATAATCTTTAATTGTAAGCATGGTGCAGCAAACTTGTTCCATAATTCAACATACTTGGGTTTGATCCAATTAAAAGTATATTTTTATAAAGAAGACTTGAAACAAGCTTTAGTAAGCTATATATTCTAGCGATAGAACAAAGTTTAAACGTCCCGATAGTTTATTGGTCAGATAAAGTGACTACCGGGCGAGCGATCCGAGTTCAAGTCCGGGTGGAAGTGTTTTTTTATCCTATCATATTGAAAATATAAACGTCTTACGTGTACAGTGGAAAGACAGTTTGAGAAGTTTTTAAATTCAAGGTAGTTCTGTAGATAGTTTCAATTATAAAAATGTTTGCTTAAAAAGTTATTTATATAGATTTATTATTTGCTGTGAAATAATAATATTTATAGTTATAAGAATTTATTTAACTTTTGAAATTCGTGTAATGCAATCGTATTTTTTATTTATAAGCTTTGAGGCAATAAAAAAAGAGCTCTATTATAAAATACCAACGTTTGGTACATAAAAAAAGCTTTATAATGGAAAGGAAAGTTTAGATTGTACAGATTTTTTTTTAAATAGTGCTGTTTTTGCAATTATAAAACAAACACCGATAAACAAGTTAGTTGTATTTCTTCCGGCAGTTTTAGTACTGATTTCTAGAGTTACTATTTAAAACTCTGTACAATACAGCAACTATGTATTTAGTTTTTAATTTGAAACTTGCTAAGCTTAGCAAAAGAAACAAAAACAGTTATTAAACACTCAAACTTTTATTAAGAAGTCATAAATGTCAATTAACTTATTTTTAGACTTTAACTTGGATATGAATAATAAGATTATTGCCGCCGAATATTAACTACTTTTATAACTTATGCCGGTATACTGAATAATTTTCAAGGTATATAAACAGCTTTAAAACTATTAATTATTACAATTTTTGAAAGTATAATTTATTTTACCGCAACCAGTAACAAACTATTAGATTTCCAGCAAAGGATATGATTAACAATACATGGTTTCAGATTGTATTATAAATTTATTTTAAGTTTACATTAAGCATCTAAAGTAACATTATTAAAAGAGTTAAATACTTATTAACTTAAAGTTTTCCCTTAAAAAAAAAACTTTATATTGACTTGTGCAGTAATTATTTTACGTAGTTAATAAGACGAGTTTCTTCATGATATAACTGCATTTTATTTCTGAACAAAAAACTACACATTAGACTGAAAATAAGACCTTATGCTTCTTGAAGTTCAAATAAACACATTTAATTCAATTTTCATTTTATAAGACTATTACCAAAAAAATATCTTTATTATTTTGTAGGCTTATATTTTATCAAGTATTAAACTATTTTTACTTTTTGTATTAAATCTATTTTCTTAATTTGCAATAAAACTGTCTGTACTTAATTAATTCATACTTGTAATATAAGCTTGTGTAAATGTACATTGATAAGTTTTCAGTTTTATGTACTTTTACAAAAAAATATATATACGAAAAAATGTAAATAATGATCCTATTCTAATTGTATTTAGAAAATTTAAACTATACGTTATTAAAGTTTGTATTTAACGTTACTTTAAAGGATGAAATTATTTTTTTCATATATCGTAGTATAGTCTTTTATTATTTAAAATTAAAATACAACTTATGTTTAAACTATATTTAAATGTTTAACTTTAGGATTTGAATTATAAAACGATATTGTATTGTTATTTTACTAACAAAAACGGCTGCTTTGGTAATAACACTCTTTTATTTAATTTTCAATATACCTTTAAGTTGCTTATGATTAAGTAAGTTTAATAATTTTACTTATTTAAGGAATGTGTTAGATGAGTAAAACTAAAACTTCACCCTTATCTCGATTGCAATATAGAACTTCATTTCATTAAAAGAATAAATACTTCAGTAATCGTACTAATTTTCAAAAGTATAATTTATATATTTAGATTTTATGTTACTTTAATTTGTATATTTTTTGTTATAGAATGAGATTTTTAATGTCAGAAAATAATTTTTCAAATATCCAAAACAATAAGTTGGAAAACAAACTAGCTATTGCTTAAAATTGTTAGAATAATGTATGTTATTTAGAATATCTAAATTGAGTAGATATAATTTCACGCAATTTTACCGAAAAGAAAATTTTACAAATTGTGCTTGTTTTTAAAAATGTAGGTGATTATACCTGAAACATATAAAATAATTATAAGAACATTTAGAATTAAATAATAATATAAGGTTTTTAAATGAATAGCTATAATTGTAAAAAATTGCAAGGAAGTTTAGTGAGATTACTTGTAAATTAAATTATCTAAGAAACTTCTTTTTAATAAAAAGTAATGAAAATATAAACAAAAAGTTCTTAAGTAGAAAAATTCTATAAAGATTAAATATTTATGAATAAAAGTTCTTTTCTTTGACAGTAATTAGTAATTTTATAATTACATTGTACAAAGATTAAAGACTAATTCTTACCTTACATTAAATAAATAGTACAAAAAAAAAGGTACTTTTGAATGTTCTACTTTAGTAGTACATATATGTTCTAAATCACTAAAAAAGATATTTAGTTGATAGTTGCATTCATACATCACAATTAACTTTTTTAAACTAATATTTGCTTTATTCTTATTCAAGTTGTACTTAAGCATGCTTACAATTATTTTGTTTTATTTAGAATATAAATTTAAAAAACCAAGGTATTATAACTTTTATTAAGCTATGTTTTACAACTATATCCTATAACATTATTATTGCAATTATAAATAAAATTAGTTTGTACTAAAACATAATTTGATTCTAATAGAATATAGATCTTCAGTCTCAATTGAATTTTTATTCATTATTCAATAACATTTAATATTATATAGTAGTACTTCGAAACTACTGATTTAATAAGTTGTATAAAATAAATAAACATATAAATGAATTTAAGTTTTTTGACATAACAATTACAAACTTTTAACTGTAAAGGACTAGCTAGATATTATAAGATAATAATTAGCTAAATTATTTGATAAAATAAAAAGTTATAATATTTTAGGTTTCACTTGAATTATGTATTTCAACACAGTTGTACCTTGGTTTAAAAATTATTATTTTAAAGGTTCTAAGGTTTTATTTTTTTTTTAATTTGCTAAACTACTTATAAAACTTATAACATTATAATTTAAATACATTCAAGTTTGCATAGAAACAAACGTATACTTTAGATATAAAGAAATCTTTAAAAATTAATAAAATATTTTCTTTTTGTGATAAAATTTTGTTGTTTTATTAATCTACAAGTGTATGTAAATCTAGTTATATAACATATCTGTTTGTAATACAAAAAAAATTAGAGTCCGACAAAAAGGAAAATCAATAAAAAAATGTTTTAAATCACTCTTTCAATACATAGAAAACTTAAGTCATCTTAAATTAAATATATGTCCACTTATATTTTAAAATAACATATACAAATTCCAGTCTTATATTAGTACCCAAATAGATGGTATTAAACTTTTTTTTTTTAATTTGTCAAAAACTGTATGTTCTTAAATAAAACTTGTCAACTTAATTGAATATAATAATGAATTTTCTACATAAGTTATCATTATATTTAGCTTATTTTAAGAGCTGTAAGAGATTGTAGAACAAATAGAGTTTAAATAACTTGTGGTGTATAGTCAGTTTTGTAAAACTAAAATATAATTTTATACAGTTTTGTTTAGGATAAAATAAATTCATAGTAAGATTTCTTTGTTTATTAAAAATATAAGAATAATAAAGTTTGAAAAAATTTTTCTTGAAAGGCTGTAGGGTGGTGCAGATACTTAAGAAATTAGTCTTTTTACTTGTGGCCTCCTACAAAACACATACTAAACCCCATAACTTTGTACATTCATATTTATTTGAATTCTTAAATGCATCAGAAGAAAAAACTAATTGAACAAACTTCTTAGATAATTAAAAATAAGACCAAGTTATATTAAGCTGTTAAACCCTCAACCATGGCCTTATATAAAAAATATGTAAATATATTTAATAAATATTATGTAAATAGTGAAATTGAAGTTAAATTATTTTCTACACTACAATTTTTTTTAAAATATTTTACAGATAAATTAAACTTATTATATGTCACATTTAAAAAGTTAATTTGATAAATTGCACTTTACCATGACTTTTGTACAGTTCAAGATTATAAAAGAGTTAAAATAGAAAAAATTATAATTTCAAAAATAGATATGTAGTTAAAATAGTTAGATTTATTGTGTGCACTGAAAACTAATTAGTTAATTAACAAATTTTATGTTATTTAGTATATAAGCTAAAATGTTTCTGAATTTTACTAAATTTAGCTTACAAACAATAAAAGGGGAATCACCTAATATTAAGAACTTTTACAATCAAGTACTAGATCTTATTGAAACTAAGTATAACTTATTAAGAAAAAAGAACTTAAATGAAAATATTTGTTTATATTAAACTTTAGTAAAATTTCTAAAATGTATTATCATTAAATTAATAACTATAATATAGCAAAAGACTGATCTTTTATGATCTGCAGTATAAAATAATGAAATAAAAACTAAAGTTGCTTTTGAAACGACTTTCGTTTGATGTATTGCGTTACATGAATTTAAACATAGTTAGTAAAATATATAAGACTCAAACTATCATTCTCTAAACCAGGTTTGTCATTTTAGTCTCGATTTGTGGCTATATTACTTTTTTTTCAAAGCAGCGGTATTAAAATCAAGCTTCTTTACATCTATCTGTACTACTAAACTTTTTACATTTTCTTCATTTATTTTGTCAACAATAGGCATACAATAATTTAGTTATAGGAAGCCAGAAAATTCATACTATAATGAAAGAACAAAAACACAAACTATGACAATTATGTTTAAAATTTAAATAATATTTTATTTACACAATAAAAACATCAAAAAGTTATGAGGAATGTGCACGGCATTAAATGTATAATACTTTCGTTAAAATGCATTAAACTAATTTAAACATTATTAGAAATCATATAGCTTTGAAAGTAACAAATTAGTTTCAAACCAATTTAAAACTAAAACTTAGTAAAAGTATTTACTTAAAGCTTAAAGAATTGTTTAAAACTTGAAACGAAATATAACATTTAGAAAATTCAAAGACTCTGAAGGCTTTATAAGTTTAAATACTTATATTTTGTTGTTACAGATAGTTTTTTAAATCAAACTGTTTCACGATTCTTGATACATTGAATATTTTTTAGTAAACATACTCTTAGTCTTGTTTATAAAAATCTGGTAAAATTATTTTTAGTTCTATCTACATAATGCTATTGATAATAGTTACAAACTCTCAAGAGCTGTTAAAAAACAATTTAATAAAACTGTATTTGTGCATTATAGGTAAATAGTTTTACAAATTTCATTTAGTAAACCTGATATCACTATGATCTAGATGTTTTCATTTCTAAACTACTTTTAAAAATTTCAAAGAAGTGTTTTCAAAACAAATCAAGACGTATTGAAAACTTATTTATTTAAAAGTACAACTTTTTTCGATTTCTTTGAACAGTAAAACAGTCTTTATGTATATATATTGTGCAAACCACGTTGTAATTGTCTTATAAACAAATTTGTAATGAAAATTTGATGTTAAAAGTGTTATAGCTTTATTTATTAATTGTTTTGACTAACTAATAGTTTTCTTTCGTTTAGTCTACTATCTTTTTTAGATAAATAGTTTAAAAGCTTTGTTTAACCGTTTATCTAAATTTTATAAAAATTACTTAAATTTTTCAAGTATTTTTACAATTTATTTGCTAATAAGCACTAAAATCTACTTTAAGTTACCATCCAGCTATAAACTATTAATAATAATGCGTATGAAAATGTATTTTTATACAATATAAAAAGCAACTCACAAAAAATTAGTAAAAAAAAGTGTTTTTGTACAATAAATAAATAAGTGAACACTTTTCAACTACTAAACCTTATCTTATTACGATTAATTTATTGTTTTTTCTGAACAGTATACTTAAATTAAAAAGTAAATTCTTTTGAAAGTAATTCAAGATGTATTACAAACTTATTTTGAAAAAGTGTAAAACTTTTTACAATTAAAAAAAAAAACAATTGTTGTTATGCATAAACTATGCAAACTATGAACAAAATAAAATATGAAACTAAGTATAACTAATTATGTTTTAAGTAAAAAGTATTTAAAATCTACCAAACTAAGTGCATAGACTTGTTTAAAACAAAGTAAACTTATAATAAAGCTATATATGAAGCTTCTGAGTGTTAGAAATTTTGCAAACAGGGTTTCAAGCATATAAATACTATTAAATAAACTAAGCTTTGGTACTCGTGCATATTTGCTTACACCTAAATAAAGTTAAAAAATATTTGTGTAATGAATGAAAGTTTGAGTTTATAAACTAAAAAATGTGGTAGTGAGCGTAAGGCAATATAGTCGAATGGTTGTTACATCGGGATTTGAACCCAACGACCGATATCAAGTCAGCTGCTATCCAACTATTTTTTGTAAGGTATATCTATTTATACATTTATCAAAACGTCTTATACAGTAAAGATTTTGAATCTGAGGAAAGTTAATAAACATAGCTGAACAAGCTACTTGAATATATTTTTACCAACAACCAAAATAACATAATTGCAAAGCAATTTGATCAGCTTGAAATAATAGTAACTTTTAAGATAACTTTTGAAAGTTGTATTTATGTTCAATGTTTGTATATTAAAACATTAGTTTAGCACTTTAATTTATTAGCAAGTATACTAATTTATTTTTCCAGCTTAGAAAACCAAGCAAATATATTTTCTCTTAAAAGCATAAAAAAATGTCCAGCAGCTATGTATTGTTACGTCACTATAAAATAATTTATTTTATGATATCTTCTGAAAACATCAATTTAGTTGGAAAAAATTTTTGAACAATCAGTATGTTTGCTTCTGTTTTATAAATAGTTCAATTATAACTATAGGCAATGAATTGGATAAATTTCAAAAACGGTTAGTTAAGTCTTTGTTTATTATTATTTTACAGTTAAGCATAGCAAATTTTGTTTTATTTTAAGTTATCTTAGATGTTTAAAATTATGTTTAGCTAAAGTTTCAATAGCTTAGTTTAAATCATTAGCTAACAATTAAAATTGTTAAATAGTTTAAACTAAAAAGTTGTTTGTAACAATAAAAAAAACTTAAAGTTGTTTAACATTCACCAAAAAAATTGGTGTTTTTATTCTCATAATCATATCTTGATGCTTTTTGAAATGTTAAATGAGCCTTTTTTTTTTTTACTTTAATTTAAAAAGTGTATTGCTGTGTATTTATTTTTAAACAAGCAAAATTTTTGTTATAAAAAATAAGTTTGTTTGATAAGTAATAGCTAATTTATATCTGGTCATGGCATTGTTATACTGTAACTTCACTTGAACTTACATGAATCAAACATTTGAGCTGTACTTTTCTAAATTGTTATCTCTATTATATTACATCTATATTATGTTATTTATAATGTTAAAAGCAATATAGTGTTAGTAAAATAAACAGTTGTGGTTTTAAGTTTTGATTAACTTTTGACTAATGATTTTGATTAAATTTTGACTGTATGTATGTTTTAATTGCTTAAGTGATATTTTTTTGATACAATTTTGTTTAAAGTCAAAATTTTTTTTATGTTGTGACTTTTGGTCAACAGCTTTTGTTTTAATCAAATGATAAAGCTAACTTTAAAAAGTGTTTTGAAACATTTATGATATTTGCTTTATGTTGGAAAGAATTGTTATTTTTAATGAGTGGTTGACTTCAGCCAGTGAACAAGTCTATGTTGCACAAAAATGTCAACAATTCGGATCAGTTGCAGAAGAAACTGATGGCAAAGCAGAAAGAATATTTTCCAAGTTGCTTTCATAAAAAAATAATCAGATTAGTGGTCATCACACTATTTTGTATGTTTTATTTGTTGTTGATGTTATTATTTTGAAATATTTACTAACTATAGACTAGTTTTATAGTTCTATATACAAATATCGTATCATTTGAGTATACAAATTTGCCAAGCAATTAATTTCTTTAATTCAATATAATGATGTTTTAAAAAAGATGCAACAGCTTTATTCTAAAAAAATAAGCCTAAAATATAAATCACCAAACGATTATTTTTGAATACCAAATTTTTGAATATTTTTTATATATCTAACTTGTTTTTATTAATTATTTAAGAAATGTTTATGAAAATTTGAGGTTTCTAGCTTAAAAATTATGAAATTATTTTTTTTGTTTGAGCATTTTATAAATTGAAATAAAACTTAATAATTTCAGTCCATATCAGAAACTTTATACAAAAATAGTTACAACTCAAAGGTTCTAGCATTTTTACGTTGTTTACTTTTAACTTTTAAGGTTACAATAAAAGTTCTCAACTATATAAAATCTTAATAAAGATCGATGAAGAATAGTGGAAATGACACTTTGTGGAGTTCATCAAAACTTAACGGGCTCATTAGAAGAACAACAATGTCAGTAGGAAACAAAATTAAAAATATCGCCACCAACATTGCTAAAGACTTGAAATAATCCACGAAGGAGTCTATTGCTTATTACGCTAACGAGGTTCGTAAGTATTCAAATAGGTTGAAAGTTAATAAAGTGTGTTAAGTGTGTATTTAGTTATAAAACTGGTATTATTTTTAATTTTAATTTTGTTTGTTACGCCAATGAACTTATAAGAACATTTTTAAGCAAACATAATAATATAATCTAATAATAATATAATCTAATAAACGATATTATGGCGTCACAGGTAAGGGGATCGTTGAAAGACGAACAAATCGTCTCAAGATGTGTCATCAAGCAGAACAAGCCTGAGAAGTTCAGATAGTAGTAAGGGCAGCTTCTTTGATAACAAAAGTTTGTTTGAATATTTTCTATATAAATACAGAAATGTTTTCAGCATCAACCTAACCATTTCTTTTTTAAACTGAAAAAAATAACTTAACACATCGTTTTATTTTTTTTTCCTTATACGCATATCATCCAGGATGTTACCACAGCAACAAAACCCAACAATGATACCACAGCAGCAAGGGTCTGGACTAGTTCATCCCCAACAACAAGGATCTGGTATCCTACCCCAGCAAGGATCGGGGTTGCTAAGGCAACAGGGTTCCGGGTTGCTGCCTCCCAAGCAACAAGACTCCAGCTCCGATGAGGAACCGAATCCCGAGGAAGTCCGCAGGTTTGTTGATACCAATTGTAAATGTGCAGTTTCATAATAACTTAAATAGAGAAATTTTAGCAAGCGTATTTTGGTTAGAGTGTATTGAAGCGTAGTGGACAAATGAGACTTAATATAAAGAAAAAAATTAGAAAAGCTTTTCTAGTTCTTTTCAATTACATTCATTTTAACTGTATGAGTCATAACACAACTTTCTCTAATATTTCTATTATCTCAGTAACAAAAAAAACTTAGACCAAGTTAGTGTGTAGAAAAATAGAATATAAGTAATTGCATTTTAAATTACATTTACCTCAAACCATATTTAAATTATATATTTTTTCATTTCAATTACGTATTTATTAACATTTTCAATCATCTCAGTAACAGAAGAGCCTGTGAAATCTCCCGCAAAGGCCCCGGCCAAGCGCGGAAGACCGAAGAAGCAGCAAAAAATAGACGAAGACTCGGAGGACGAGGACCTGATCAACAAGTTCTTCAACAAATCGGATGATGCGGAGGAAGAGGAGAAGAAGGAAGAGTCTCCTGGCGAGGTGATCGCCAGGAAGATGGGTTTGAACGAGGAGGGAGACGAGAAAGAGGAAGATAAGAAGGAGGAGGAGAAAGAACCTCAACCCAAGATCGTTGATTTCATTAGTTTTGTTTTATTGTGTTTGGTTTTATTCACTAAAGTAGTTCATAGAACCGATATTGTTGATTTCGTTAGTTTGTTTTTATTGTGTTTAAACTGTATAAGATTAACAAACTTTAATTTTAAAAAATAAATATCTTATTGTTACTTCTATTTTTTAACCTCAACCAAAGATCGTTGATTTCGTTAGTTTTGTTGTGTGTTTTTTAATTAAGTTTTTGTGGTTTAAAAATAATTTAGTAATGTTTTTTTTTTATTTTGAATTCTACCCAAGTTTAACTTCGTTAGATAGTTTATTTCCGTACCAAGTTTTATATACTCTTTAAAATTAAAGTTTTAATAATTCACCAATCTTAAATCAGTTATGTATAGAATAATAAATTTAATATAGCTTACAATTAAACAAGTTTTAGTTTGTTAACAAAATACATATATTTATTTAGTTAAATTTAATAAATTATATAATTTGATAATATGTTTATAGTAAGAAGACACTGTTTAGAATTAAATAAATTTAATTCCTTCTGAAACGATTCAGTTTAACAATACTTTAATAACAATAAAAAGTTATTTCTACATCATCTTACAAAAAAATATATTAACAGGAAGAAGACACTGATGAGAGTGTTGACAATCAAACGAAATTGAAGAACCTCCTCAAACAGTGCACGATCGATGAAATAACAAGCATCGCTCTACCACAAGCTCTCAACAACATTACACTCGCTGATTTCTTCTTTCATAAGGTAAATAGTTAAATATAGGACAGTTTTATTAGATTTAACATTCATTGGCTAATACAACCGAAGTATTAGTTTTTGTGTATTTCAGCCTTAAATAAAAAGATAATATATTTTTAGTCTTATTGCTAAATTTAATACACATTTAACTTTAAAATAAATAGTTATTCTATCAAAAAAAACATCTAACACAATAAAAAGGGTCTCATTAAAAAGAATATACCACAATTTAAATTGCTCCCACAAACAGCTGTTAAGAATAGAAAACCAAGTAACAAAACTTGAATGAAATTTTTAAACAGAGCGGACAGATTGACAAGGAGAAAGTGTCGTTCGTGCAACTTTACAAGCAGCTCGAATCTCTTCACGGTTCGGTGAACAAGGAGTCGACGAGGTACAACACGCTGCAAAGGAGGGCGGTTAAAGTAGCGGGAGACAAGAGGAAGGAGAAAGTCACGTTGATGCCCGTCTACAATAAGAAGGTGAGTGGAAAAAACCTTCTACAAAAAAGAGTGTTTAATGATAGTTTTAATTTTTGCTAAAATAAGAAAGCAATATTAGGTGTAATTGAACCACTATTAATGTTTTTTATAAAATTGAAACAGCTGATTTTTTTATGGCTCTAGAAAAAAATCATATACTTTTTTATCTAAAAATTAATTTCTATCAAAATATTATCAGGATGTTGAACACCTAAAAGTATGGCAGTAAATACATTTTTAAAGAATTGATTAATTTTTTTATCAGGCCGCTGAATCATTGGGTGTCCACGGTTGCTCGGTGGATTCCCACGTCGGTTTCGTCCAATCACACGCCACCTGGCCCATGATGGTCGCCAACTCCTTCAAAATCCCCTCGACCAAGAAAACATCTAAACCGCTCAACAGGGTCAAGTTCCCAGATCTGTCTGAAAAATGTTTGTTTTGTTTATTTATTTGTAATAAAAATTAACTAAAATTTAAATATATTTATGTGCATTTAAATTATAATTGAAATGTATAGACTAATTAAAAATATATAAGTTTACATATTAAACACTCTGCGTTTAGAACTTTTGGTGAACTTTTAATTTTTGCTGATATAATTCTTATCTCTAATGTTGTTTGATACATTTTAAGTAAATATCCCTGCCTCAAACTCTCAAAAAATCACTTAACACTACATTTTTTAATGTATCTTCATTTTTACTAATCTTACTTTAAATTAAACAGCAAAACAAGCGGTAGCGTCGAAGCAGGCAAACTCGATCGCCATGGACTTCAAACCGAGACATGACATGTACAATACTGCCAGCTACCCGCAAAGCATGTACAACACCCACAAAAAATGGGCTTACTCAAGCAGGTAACATAAAAATTATTTACACTATTTATTTACAACACCCACAAAAAATGGGCTTATTCTAGCAGGTATCATAAATATTATTAACAATACCAATAATATATTAATATATTTCTTTTTTTCTGAAAGTTTTTTTTAATATTATTGTATAACTCATTATATTTTTGAAATATTTTGATAGAAATAAGAAAAACCTCAAAATTATCAAATGTCTGTAAACATTTACTTTTTTTGTGATGCTAAAGTATTTCTTTTTATATAGAAATAGAAACAACCCGTTCAGAAATAAGATGAGGGCAAACTTGGACGCTCAAAACAAAATTGAAAGAAAATCATCGAACAGTTTGGTTGAAGATGAACAGAACAACAATGATTTGCACAACAACTACAACAATATCAATGCTACTGGTTAGTTTTAATTGTTGAAGTAAAGATATCTGTTGTGTTCCTGTTCATTGAACTTTAATAAACCTTTTAAAACACAAATATGTTGTAAATTTTAAACTTTTTAACTTCATTTAATCAATTTACCTTGAAGAATTTTTTATGTATATAGTTCTAATTACTTATCCTTGTTTTTTTAACTTGTTGTTTACTTTTCAACATTAGTATAAATCTCAGGAAACTCATCCATGGTATCGAAGCAAATGCAGAACTCACAGGACCACCACCAGGAACAAGCAACCGCCCAGCAGGAACAGAACTCCGAGATGAAGATGAAGCAGGACGACGCGAAAGACCAGCCGCAAGGTGGCGCCGGCGGCAAGCAACTGGTTTCAATCGGCGACGGTCAGTACTTCGAGCTGCCCGAGGGTTACACGCTCATACAGACCGACGAGGGGTACATCATCGGACAACCCGGATCTACTTTTGTACAGGTTCGTAATTATACTTGAATTTAAGTAACATTAGTTTTTAATCTTAACTGGTGGTTTTGATTTACTCATTTGAATTATTGTGATTATTTTAACTTTATATTAAAACTAAACAATGATGTAAATCTTGTTACATTTTTTTTTCTCGTTTCCTAGTGAGTATTATATTGTTATCTAGTTTGTTTTTAATATTTAACAAGAAATTAAGTGTTATATTTCTTAACCATACTTTTATTTGCTTTTAAAATTTTTGTAATTTCTGATTTATTTCAAACTAATGAATGTTGATGTTTTGACTTTTACTTAAATATTGATAAATTTTTGTTTAACAAAACATTTAACGTATGACTTTGTATTTTGATTTAATAAAATGTTTATTTCTTATCGATGATGTATTTGTTTTATTTTTTAGGGTGAAGATGGAAATGTTTATATGACGAATCAAGCCGGAGAGGAAATACAACCAATTGCTATTACAAATAATTAAAAAAATTAAAAAAAAGTAAATTTAATTAGTAATAATAAGCAAAATACAACCAATTTCTATAACAAATAATTAAAAAAAAGTAAATTTAATTAGTAATAAATAAGCAAAATACAACCAATTGCTATAACAAATAATTGAAAAGTAATTTAATTAATAATAGAAATAAAAACATTGCTGTTACAAATAATTAAAAAAAAAGTAATTTAATTAATAATAGAAATAAAAAATTGCTATCACAAATAATTAAAAAGTATATTAATAAATATAAATAAATACAACCAATTGCTTTACAAATAATAAAAAAGTAAATTAATTTATAAAACAAACAATTAATTACTATTACAAATAACTAAAAAGTAAATTAATATATATATTAAAATTACAAGTAGTTTAAATACAAACAATTGCTATTACAAATAATTAAAAATAAGAAAATTATTTAATGGTAAATAAATAAAATAAGAACATTGCTATTACAAATAATAAAAAAGTAAATAAAATGTTTATTTAACACATAACTAAAAACTAAACTACTTTTAGTAAATACAACCAATTGCTCTACAAATAATTAAAAAAAGTAAATTATTTAATAACAGAAATAAATAAATTGCTATTACGAATAATTAAAAGTAAATTATTTACAAATAATTGCTGTTGCAAATTAAAAAAAGGAAATCAGTTTATTCAAAAACTACAAGTATTTTGATTACAATCCATTGGTATAAAAAAAAAATGTTATTATTAGTAGCTAAAAAGTAAATTTATAATAAATAATTTAAAAAATATATATAATGAATAAAGAAATTAATTTAGCTAATAATGATTATAAAAAGGTATTTTTTTGTTAAATTCAAATAAGTAAAATAGTTGTAATTAACAATTATAGTTTATTTTTAATTGTTTTTTAAACCAAAGTTTTTTTACTTGTACAATTTTATATTTACTATTTCCTATACTAAAATAAAAAGTGCATAATATAAATACAATCGTATTTTTACAGGAAATAAAGATTTGAAGTTTCATTACTGAAGGGATTTTTATTTTGTAAATAATTCAAGATAAATTGCATTTTCTCTTACTTTTATAAAATGTTTACAAACAGTCTCTACAAAATGTTTTTCTCCTTTTTAGTAAACTCACAGTAAATCTAACTTATTTACTTGGTTTATTATTTTTCAAACTATTTTTTTTTTCTTAAGTAATTTTCTACCGATTGTGTTTTTCTGATGTATTTAAGAAGTTTATTTTATTTAATGTAAGTAAAAATTTTTCGAATGTATAGTATAGTTTTAGAAGATTTTTTAACAGGTGTGTTTTACAATATTAGTTGCGTTCGATTTTTTATTAAACTTGACTGAAGTTATGTGTTTATTTATTATTATAAATACTATAAAGTTGTTTTATTGGAATTTATTTAAACTATTTATTGTTATTAATACCTATATGAGTGTATATTTAGCCAATACTTAGAACTTTCAATACAAGAAAATTTTAATTACTTCTTAATATTATTTTAATATTTTATGGTGGTTTTTTAACTTGAATCAATATAAATGTGTAAATGATTAAAAGTGAAAGATAAGTTATTAAATAAAATGCATGTATTTATAGCAGATAATTGATATAAGATTTATATACAGTTATGAGATATATAATGCAGCTTGATTTAAATTCAAATGAAACCTTAAGTAAAACAGACATTATAGTTTATTAGGTTCAAGCTCTTAACAACTATAAAGAATATTTTAAGTTATAAAGTTAAAATTTTACAAAGTAGTCACTGAAAATCAAAAATAAAATTCACCGTTTAATAAGATTTTTAGGAAATCCGTTACACGATTAAATTTACACAAAACCATTTTAATTTTCAATAAAAGTAAATAAAGACTATTTAAGTAATTATAGGTAATCTAAAAAGTTCTTAGAACTACTCTTAATATTTTTGGTAAAGCATAGTTGCAAAAACCTGGAATTTTGAACAGTTTCTACGTGTATAATTACAAGACTTCGAGTTGAAGACAAATATATCATATTCAAAAATAAAATTATCTATTGAAATTCTATCCATTATAAAACTTATTTTAAGAAGCATTAGTTTATCTTTAGTATGTTTATACTACTAACGACAGTTTTTTACCTTAAACTTAGTTTTATAATAAAAATGAACAAAAAACTTTTAGCTACCCCTAAATATGCAACTAATACAAAAAATAGTGACAAGTTTTTCTATATTTAGCTTTTTATAAAAACTGATTTAAAGTCTTTCAAATGTTATTGATAAAAGTGTAGTTTATAGTCATGAATAGTCTGTTTTGTTAAGCCTTATAGTTTTTTTTTTAATTTTTTTTTTGATTTCCCTTAGTTTGCATGTTATTTAAACTCTTAAATAGTTATTTTATAAATAATGTTAATATCTTTTACGATTTGGCCCAAAATCAAAATGATGTATATTACACTATCATTTGCCTTGGCCATTTCCTAGATAAAAAATTGATAAAAGGAAAAAAACGATTAATAAGAATGTAAATTACAACAAATTTAATTAAACTATAATAATTTAATTAAATTTGTTGTAATTCACATTTTTATTAATCGTTTTTTTCCTTTTATTAATATTTTATCTAGGAAATTATTTTTTTTCTTTTAAATAAGGCTCACTCAGGTTAGCCTTGTACACACGGACTAGTTTATGATCTTTCAGAGAGTGGAATCCTAGTTAATTCAAATGTTAGAGGCTCAAATTATAAATTAAAGAAAAATTGGTTCGGCTTCTGCTTTAGAAAAAGCAACTCTTCGAAACTCTTTCAGTTAAAAATTAAAACATATTGCAAAGAATATTTACTTGTTTATGTACTTTTCTTTTCTTACATAAATGAATACTTTATTTGGTCATAAGACTTTTAATTCTCAGTTCTTTATAAATACTAAAAAACTGATTCTTTGTATTTTTATGAAAAAAATATCTTTGTAAAGGCTAAAACCAGAAAATTCGATCATTTTTTTAACGCAGTTTTTTTTTCACTGCTTTTTATCAAGCCTAGTGCCAAACATTAACATAGTACTATGGAGCTGAAATTATTAAGTGCATAGTAGGTAAGGTATTTTTTTTCAAATGCAGTGCTTCTTATATGAAGGTAAAAAACCTGAAATTGCCTAGAATTTAACAATTAAGGTAAATAACATGAAATTAAAAAAACTTTGGAAAAAACGTGGATCTTTCAACAAAAAATGCTAAAAAACTTCAAATTCAAGACACTTGCTACCTGTAAAATAGAAAAACTTAAATTTTATACCAAAAATCTAGTTATATACAATATTTATTTTTTAGTATAATTTAGATGTTATTATTTTAGAACATTTAAATATATAGAACACACCCAAAGAAAAATCATAGTGTCTTATCAATATTTGTATCCAATTCAAGACTTTCATTTTAGCAATATACTAAAAATAAACTAATTAACACTTTTTTTTTTCATTTTTTAAACTTTTAAATTAAACCTGGCCATAAAAAACTAAAAGCTTGTATTATAAAACAATTTTTAGCTTCTAATAATGGAAATAAAATTCACTAAATTAAACTTAAGGTCTTATTCTTATTGATTTACTACATGTTTACTTAAAATCGGTTAAACAATGTTGGCTTTAATTTCTTTTGTTAAAATAGTAAAATTAATGTGCTAAATAAAATTGATAAAAAGATTAAAATAAATTTAAAATTTCATTATTAATTTCTACAGGAAAAAAAAATTAACAGATACTATTTAAAAACCAATAAAGTTAATTACATTATTTTATACCAAACTTTAAAAAGTCATTGTTATGAAAAAAAAAAATCAACTTAAATTAATTTATTAAACCTCAAGTTTATAAACTTGCATATGGTTTTTTATAATTTTTTTGATTATATGTTGAAAGGACAATGAAGCAAAACTTTCTTTTTAATAAAATGTATGTCATAATTGTATTTTTAGTTCTTTTTAAAGTTTTCAACCTGTGTTTATATGTTAAGCGTTTTTTATGTATAAGCATATTTTCAAAAATTGTCATTTTATAGAAATATAGCAAGTAGTATAAATTTCTTAAAATAAACTGTACTATTAATAATTGGTTCGCGACATAAAGAAGTTCCAAAATATCTACTGCAGTTTCAATTCTTCAAGTTATTTTGAAGTTTGAATTAATATTTCGTTTTCATTGACATTTTACTTTCATAGAAAATACTGTTTTGAAAACGGTTTAATTTAGTAAGTCTAAAATATCTATGTGTAACTTGTAATCTAAATTAATAGTTTATTTATTTTGTTACTTTTTACAGCTTCTATATCTTTTTTTTACAAAGTGACTCTAAAGTCAATACCGTCTTGTGTGTTACTACAATAACTTTTCTAATACTAATAACATGTTTATAATTTGTTGAATAACGGATTATATACATACTAGCTCGTAGAGCTAGTACTAGACTTGACCCTATCAACGAAAAAAAACCATTATTATGCACATAGGATAATGAGCTTATTAGAATAGCTGTACTTGTTAGAAACATACTGATCAATTGTTTGTTAAACACTTCTTTTATATAGTAGAAACAAAAAAACTTGTATATTATCTTGCTATTATTTAGTTATTTAAAATTATATACAATTAATTCTCACTATTTCATTAACTAAGTACTGCATTTCAATTTAGTGGCGTTTTGAAAATGACGCGTATGTAGATATTTTAACAGTATTTATTTAGTTTAGAACTGTTTAGATTGATTTATATAAATAAACAAACTTTAACTAAAATTTGAAAATTAAAATAAAAATATGAAGCAATTTTTATTTCTTGAAAAAAAAGTTTCTTTAATGACAAACTTTCATTTTCTTAAACTTACACTTAGATGTATTGGAACTCGTATTCTTGTCTTTTGTAAGATCAAAATTTAATGACAACAAACTTTAAGCTTGTCTCACGATTTATAATAATCTAAGCTTTACAATATTTTTTATCTTGTTTGTATACGTGTTGATAAAATAAACTATTGCTTTTTTACTTGATACATAAAAAAAATCCTTATGAATTTATTCATCAAAGCCGGTACGCAATGATGTTCACGCACCGTATATTGAACCTGTATATTTGGTATTCAAAAATAAAAAAAAAGGTTTAATTTTCAAGTACTACATAAACATAGTTGAATAAAAACAAACTAAGCAAAAAAATAAAGAATAAGGACAGTGCGTTTTTTTTTTTACTTCTTTTCTATTTTTAAGAGGCACGTAAGCGCCAGTGTCACTCCCGCGCCTCCGGTTCACACCAAAGTTTTATTACTTAACACCCTTTCTATAGTTTTATGAAAAATAATACAGAGCCAAAAACTTAAATCTTTTTTACAAAGTTACAACTTTGATAAATGACGAATTGTTTTTAATTAACAATTAACCAATATAGTTAAATAAAAGCAGTTGTCTTTCTAGTACGTATGTCAATTCTAACGTATTTATGTTTTGATGATTTCAAAAAACGTTATTTTATTTTAACTTGAATATAAAATATATAGGATTAATAGATTTATCAACAATTAAACGAAACTAAAAACACTTGTTTTTAAATTCTTTCCAGTAGTTTACAAACAGAAAAAAAGTATTAGCTTATAGAATTATTTACTGTTTTATTATTAAATTTCAATGCAAGATATTTAAACTGTTTAAAGTTAATTACTGTGAATTTTTATCTTAAGTTAATGTTATAGCTATTTATGTATCAATAAATTGAAATGATCAATGTTTTTTATTGTTTCCCATGTTAGAAGTTAAAAATTGCCACCGTATGAAATAGATGATATTAGTTAAAATTAATTTTACAATAAACTGGATTGTGTAGTACACATAAGCTTTTATACCTCAATGGTTTAGTTTTATGAAATTTACTACATACATGGTTTAAGTTGTTATTTTCTTTTGAAATATAAGGACATAATATAATTTAAAACCACAACTTTTTCATCAAAGCAAAAGTTTGAATTTTGTTTGCAAGTAAGTAGCGTTATTTGTTTAAACCGGTGGTCTAAAAACTAAAAAGCATTTTAAACTCTGTATAAGAGCTTTTTTTGTTGACATTTTAAACCTATAATCAAACAACGGGTTCTTGAACAAAAAAATAAAGTTGATTTTTCAGTAAAACATTAAATTTAATTTTATATTTAGTAAAACGCTATATTTAAAGTTATATTAATTAAAAATTTACCTATATAACAAAAATATTTAAAACAACATTGATGATAAAAACAATAATGGTTTATGTATATAAAATCTAGTCTCCGAAAAAAAATGGATATTGAACGATACTTTAGACTTAAAATTATATTTTAATAACAATTAATAAAATGTGTGACTTAAAATAAAAGTATTTTATGTAGATATATGTCGATTGGGTTTTATTACTCTGTATTTATTACTATACGTGCTTTACTTTTTTTTCGGTTTTGTTATTACTTTTATAATCTATAAGGTTTTCAAAAAGTTATGTTACATTTAAATCTCTTTATAGTAAAATGTATGTTAAATTGTGTGAAATTAAGTTGTAAGTAATAACGTCCATAAAACACAAGTATATGTTGATATACAGAGTTGTGTTTGTAGGTTAAATTTTGCAAAAATATGTCAAAAGGCTTAAATTAAAAATTTTTTTTAGAAAAATTTAAATTAAATACACTTTAACATCAGCAATACGCCTTTTGTTCATATTATCTCAACACTTTCTTAAATACTGAAAAATGTTGTGAATTTGCTTCTTAAACTGAAAGCTAGGAAGTAAAGAAAAAAGTCACAAAAATGATAAAAATCTTACTTGATAACAACACTCTAAAGAAAATGAGTTTTGAATGTTTAAAAAAAAAGTTCAAACACAAACATATGCACACTTTTATTGTTATGGCATTAGGGTTAAAACTATTAAAAATGAACATAACTCTTATTTTTCATTCATACTAACTTATTTTTTAAAGAGAAATCGATCTAATATATCATTTTTGCAAAGTTAGGTGCTAAGTATCAATCTTGTGCAGATGTTAATAAATTTGTTCAGTGTTTGTCTCAGTGTGTAGTTAATTTTGTTTAACTAAAATACTTAATTAAGTTTTCAAACCTTGCTAGTTATATACGATTAATTTATTTCAAAATATAATAAAAATATTATAAACTTAAGAAAAGCTTCAGAATCAATATACTAGAATAAGGTAAATATTAAAACCCTTTCAAACAGAAAGATTAGTAAAATAAGGCTGCAAATGCATCGAAGTAATTTCATTAAGTGTATACAAATAATTTTGTTTTATAAAACGTCTTAAAACTTTTAACTAAATCTAAGATTTTTTAAAATTTTAGGTTAAAAAAATATCAGCTATGGTAAAAGCTGCTTTGAGGATTTTTTATGTTTCAGTAGAATATAGTATATAAATGATGAGAACAGTGGGTAAATTTTGAACTTTTTTCTATTAACAAAAAATATCATAATTTTTTTTTCCAGATCTCTTAAAATTTACAACGTAATATTTAAAAAATTTCTATACTGATTTTGTAATTATAATTAATACTCTAACTATTTCACATTGGTTTTTTGTGTAGATTTTTTTTCAACTATTCAAATTTTAAACAATTTTTATCTATGAAGTATTTTTATACTTGCTATAAAAAATTCTAATTTTGATTTACAATTTAAGTTAAAGTTAGTTTTTTAGGCCTAAAAATTACTATTAAATTTTTTTTAATCAACAAACTTAGAGAACAGTTAAACTATATCATTATGAAAATTATGTATATTTCACTTTAATTAATTATGGTTTCTACTTACCTTTTATAGTACTTTAATTTATAAAACAGTACGGTTTCTTAATTAAGTAATTAAGTTGGCTATTTTAATATGTTAATTAAAGCTAAGTGTTCAGTCCCTGATGCACTAATGTTAAGTCGGTTGTTAGAAACCATTTTTGAAGTTAATAAAAACCATTTTAGTTTTGTACATTCACTTGCTTAACTTAGTATGTAAAATGTATGTACACTGTAAAGTGCAGATTTTTAGTTATATGTTTTCAATTTTTAGTTGATTGAATTTAGATTATACTAAATGTTCATAAGAAAAAAATCAAAGCTGCAATATATATTACAATTAGTTACTTTGAAATTTTTATTTAAAAGTTATATAGTCTAAGACTAAGTATTTTAATTTTTTACCAAGTTAGTTACTTATATTATTACTCCAAGTTTACTAAAATAAGTTTAGTATTTTTGTTCTTTAAATTGTTTTATATAACTTAAACTGATATTAAACCTTTATTTTATATGATATTTCTTAGGTTTTCAATATTAAATCTAACATAAAAATAAATAGAATAGAAATAAAAAATTAGTGCTGCAGTTATTTTTGATAGAAAAGTTTTTATTTACATCGCCCATTCACTATAAATGCTTATACCAACAATTTTTATTATTTTTATTTTAATTCTCAATTTGATATGTTGGTATTTTTATGGATTACAAATGTTTTTGTAAAATATATTATTTTTAAAATTTTGGATAGGAAACTGTGGAATAGATACTTATTAGGGTGAATAAAAATAAAGTTAATGTAATAATAAAGATGATGAAAAAGTCCTTAAAGTTAAACAAATGCTCATTGCAAATTCTGTAATATCTAATACAATTTATTTTGTATTTAGAAAGTTGTTTATAAAATTGCTGCTTAAACTTTTGGTAAGTTCTTAAAAAGTCTCTAGTGAATTAGCATCCTAGCATTAAATACAAATGCATTATCTTTAAAATGTATTATATTCTATGCATAGTTTAATTTAGTCTTTTAAAACATATGACACATTGTTTTTGCACAGTCTAAATTAAATGTTTTTTATTGCTATGGAATAATATTTCCTGTATAAGAAAATAACAAAAAAATTTAGAAATAATATGTAGTTATAACATCATAAATCAATTATTTTTTACATATAGCTGCAACTATAGTACACAAATAAATAACTACAGTATTACCAATCAAATTAAATTTCAAATTTTTATTTATTTATATTTGTTTCCAGGTTTTATTTTTGTCTTTTGATTTGGCAACATATAAAATATTTAAAGTTCTAGACTACATGCAAAACAAATATAACAACAAAGTTTGTAGGTGTTAAAGCAATTTACCACAGTTGCCAATTTAGTAACTTAAGCAACTTAAGATAGTTAAAAGTTAATATAAACACAATGACTTGGAACAACTTAGGATAACTGTGGCTAATTAGAAGGCTCCAAAAAAAAAAAGTGGAATCCTGGAAAAGCCTAGTAACTTAAGCAACTTAAGATAGTTAAAAGTTAATATAAACACAATGACTTGGAACAACTTAGGATAACTGTGGCTAATTAGAAGGCTCCAAAAAAAAAAAAGTGGAATCCTGGAAAAGTCTAGTATATCATAATTTAGGCCAAAACTCTTGTAAAACCTAGAAATAATCTGAATGAAATCATTAGTTATCAATCAATAAAAGTCTAATTTAAATGAATTATGGTACTCAATTTTTCTTTTTTTTAAAATTTATTTAGTCTTAGAATAAATGAAGAAAAAGTTTACAACAACTAGTGCCACAGTTATGTATAATAAAAATATACTCTGAAGTAGCTCTTTTGAAAAATAATCATCTCTATTTGTTTAGGTTTTGAGATAAATTACTAAAACTAATATTATAAATAATGTTTGACTTTAACAATTACTTAAAAATATAGTGCAATAGACATGATTGCCACTTTACCTGGAAAAACCTGGAATTTGACAATTTAGGCTAAAAAACCTGGAATTTTGATCAAAAAAAACTAGAAAACTCTGGAATTTTTAATAATTTTAACATTTTCAGTTGTAAAATTTTGATTTGACACAAAAATCTATCACATAATTAAGATTTTTTGTCATCATCTAAGATTTTTTATTAAAACCACATTTAAAGTAACTTTACAGTATCTTTTCAATGTTTTTATACTATTTAACACAGTTTCTTAAATAGAAATTAACTTAAAACTAATAAGAGACTCAAAAATGTGATGTGTACTTTTAAAAACCTGGAAGAAATTTGGAAAACCTGAAAAAAAATTTGAACAAACCAGTGGCAATCCTGAATAGATTGATTATGAAGATTTTAAAAAAGGTCAACTAATTTTACATAGTAGAGTACAATACAGCAATTTCTGATTACTTGGTTCGTTTAATA
Source organism: Thalia democratica (assembly GCF_965202585.1). Classification (NCBI taxonomy): domain Eukaryota; kingdom Metazoa; phylum Chordata; class Thaliacea; order Salpida; family Salpidae; genus Thalia; species Thalia democratica. Next base: position 4,463 of record NW_028139396.1, on the reverse strand, counting down.
CTTTTTGATTGAAACAGTGTTTTAAACTAAGTTAGAATATAAAATTCTGTTAATGCATGTTTGCTGTAGGTAAATTAAAATTCATTTTTAAATTTTGGGAAAGGAAAGTGTAATTAATAGGTAAATGTATTTAAGGTGAAAAGGTTAATTTTAAATTAGTTTATTCCAAGCTACACTTTTAGACTAAAAAACCTCAATTTTTAGTTGTAATTTGTAATTATTACCCTAACAAATAGTTTTAACTAGTGATCTACCATATCAAACATTCGAACTTGGATTCGGATTAGGCCGAATCCTAATTTCAAAATAAGATTAGGACTTGGCAGAATCCGAAATTTTGCACTCTGTAGTCAACTTAAAATGTTTTGAATTTTACTTAATTGTTGTCAAAAGTTAGATGAAATGTAAAATTAGTTAATGATTTCACGCTTGGGTAGATAAAAAAATGGGCTTTCTAACTTATAAAAACATAATAAATTTTGATTTAGAGTCTTGCACATAGTATAAAAGCTATGAAACATTATTTTTGTTAGACTCACAAAAAAAATTAAGTAAACAGTTAAGGCGTTTAATTTCTGCTTTTTGAATAAACGCTCTTATTTTTTTATCATTTGTTTAGTTTTTTTATGGTTGTTCGTTGTTATGAACTGCTGTAGTATTATAAACAAAGAATATAAATGCAACTTAAATATGTAACATTAGAGCAGATGTTTGAATACTTTTATCTAAACATTTTTTGTTAACATTTTACTATTTATTTAGCTGAGAACTTTAACTAATAACATTTGAATTAAAACTTCAAAAATGTTAATATCTAATAATAATATCTAACTATAGTAGTTAATATAACAATGTTATAAAAGTTAAGAAATTTATATATTTATCAATAAGATATTTATTAATTTGCAATGAACTGCTGCAACTACTTTTATTGTTCATTGTTGAACTCTGATTAGTAAGAAAACATTCAGAGCTTGCTGCAGTCATGAGAAATAAAGCTTAAAATCAATGATGCAACATTTCACTAAATAACATTTGCCTAGTGATTTATAAAAGTTTTGAAAGCAGATTATATTTTTTGAGTAAGATGTTTTACAAAACTTTTGGATGGTTCTTTTGTATAAAAGAAACTTCACTCATATAATACTGCTTAATTTATAAAAAGTAGTCTAAAATAGTCTATAGTACTGACAGATAAAATTCACTGTTACATTATAAGTTAGTATAAAAGCAGTTTATTTTTATTATGTCCAAGTTAAGTAACACAAATACCAAACTGCCCGCAGAGAGTCCTAAGCATAAACGTGCTAGGAAGTCACCCAATCTGCAGGAAAAATATGGGTAAAAAAGTCAGGTTGACAATCTTCCTACAGACAGTCAGCAAGACCCAACTAAGATTTTGGATGTTTGTCCACCAAAATACAATGCTCTCAATTTTTTAACTTTTTTTTATTTATTTGGTATTTTTTTTTTTAGAGTAAAAGATTGTCATAAAAACAAAATCTTAAAACAATTAAAGTTGTATCATTCTCTTTACAGAGTCCTTGTAAAAGTCCTAAAAAAGGTATTTGTTTTACAGTTTAAATTATAAAAATCCTAAAACTCTGGAACTTTACAATTTAGACTAAAACCCTTGAAAAATCTTAAATTTTTGAAATAAAAAAAAACCTGGATTTTTGAACAAAAATCACTAAAAACCTAGAATTTAACAGCTTTTAGATGTTTAGTACTAAAATTTTGATTTGACACAATGAAATTTATCATATAGATTTTAAATATTTTTTAGCATCATCACATTTTTTATAAAAAAAATTCAGTTTTAAACCAGCTTTACAGTATTTGTGGAATGTTTTCATAAAACTTAACACAGATTTTAACCTCAAAGTAAACTTTAAACCAAAAATACCTCCAAAAATGTGTACTTTCGTAAAACCGCGAGGAACCTTTTGAAAACCTGGAGAAAATTTGCCAAAAAATATAGCAACCTTGTCTTAAGCAATAAGTGGAGAACTTTATTTGTTATATATCTTTAAAGAGAAAAGCTTTTAATAAATGATCTGGCTAATTTTATTTTGTTTTTAGTGCAGAACTATAATTTACAAAACCCATGTAGTTTTAAATAATTTGTTTGTTATCTTTTATTAATTATACCAATCAAAGGTTGCCAAACACTCAGGGTACTCAGGGAAACAAGGGTATTCTACAAGTTTAGAAAATCTCTTGGAGGTTCTGATAACTTCAAGGTAGTTTTATTATTATTGTAAGTTTATTGTCATAAGAAGGACCCAGGCATCAAAACCTAGGCCACTTAAACAGAAAGACATAAAAAAAAAAGACAAAAATAAACCAAAATTGTACATTAAAAATGAAAAAAAAACTGAGTCTAACTAATTAAAGTTTAAAAATTAACATAAAAACACAAAAATTATAACACAAAATTTATAATTCCGGTGCTTCCGAAAAGAGAACAACAATATCCTACTTCAACTTCACCCGAACAAATGGTTTCACTCCAAACTGGTTTCACTTTCATTCGAACGACTGGCTTCACATTATTTGAACAACTGGTTCAGCCTTCATTTGAGTAACTGGTTTAACTTTTATCCATACAACTTGTTTCACTTTTATTCGTATAACTAGAACCGCTTTTATGTGAACAATGTTTTTCACTTTTGTTAGGAGAGCCTGCTTTATATTTACTTTCAAATCTTTAATACTTAGATAACTCAGTGTTTGTTGAACTTTCGTAGTAGCTGATAAATGTTGAGAACACTGACTATAAACAAAACTTAAGAACCCAAGGCCCCAAGCACTTTAACAGGCCAATAAACTATGTATTAAGGAACAGGTTTTGTTATACACAAAGGAAAGGCGCCGCTAGTAAAATAAAGCTATAGGTCAAACCAAATTAGACAAATACAACCAGTGGTTAATGAAGAAATAACAAAAAAAAAAATTCTTATGAATTTTGCTGACAAAATATTTATTTAAATCAGACTTTTTTAACCTTAACCGAAAATGCTCAACTTTTTTACAAAAAACTAATTCTTTTGGGAGCTTGTTCCATAATTCAACTGAACGATAAAAAAAAGAATTATGCCAAACATTATTATTGAAATTATGTCTGCATGTAAATTTTCTGTTGTTACCTTTTAGTAAATAAGTACATTTATGAGGTTCAAAAATAAACTGTAAATTAATTGTAGTTTCACTATTAATCAGTTTGAAAAAAGTAACTAAGTCAAACTCAATCCTTCTATACTCTAAAGATTTAATACCAAGTTTTGAGAGCCTATAAAAATAAGATGTGTATGAGATGTTGCAACGGTTGAAGACTATTCTTGTATATTTTCTTTGAATGGATTCAAGGTGGTTAATATCTTTCTTCAGGTATGGAGACCAAATTGGTGTGTTGTATTCTAACTTAGGACGAACGTAAACGAGATAATTTTTTTTTAGTATGTTTATATCTGTAGACTTAAAACTCTTTAAAACTTGAAAAGAAATAGTTGATGCAATTTGATAAACGTAATTGATATGGTGGTTCCATTTTAGGTTTTCTGCAATAAAAGTTCCAAGATCTTTAAACACTTTAGTTGAAGGTAACCTTATGTTGTTTATTCTAAATTCAGAAGTGATACTAGATGTATTTTTTTGAATGTTTAGAACCTGACATTTACTAGGATTTAAAACTAGTTTTCTTTCTTTTAGCCAATGATAAATTTTATCCTAAGATTTTTGTAGAATTGTGTCAGAATGGCTAAAATTTTTTGTATCGTCTGCAAAGAGATTTATGTTGCTATCAACATCTACTTCCAAAGCTATATCATTGATATAAATTGTAAATAAAAGTGGGCCAATAACCCCTTCTTGAGGCACTCCACTGAAAACAGGTAAAAACTCTGAAAAAGTGTTACCAATAACTACTTTTTGGGTTCTGTTTTCAAGAAACTCTTTGAACCAGCTAACTAAACTTTTATGAATTTTGTATTGAGTTAAAGTCTTTAACAGTTTAAAATGGGATACAGAGTCAAAAGCCTTTTGAATGTCTGTGTAAATAACTTTAGTTGACTTATTGCTTAGAAATGAAACCAACCATGAGTGTAAGCAAATCAATAGTTGATAACTATATGATCGATTAGGTAGAAAACCAAACTGTTTATGTGAAATTAGCTTATTTAAATAAAGGTGATCAAGTATTTTTAGAGAAATTATATGTTCGAAAATTCTACAAAAACTGCTTGTCAAAGAAATGGGTCTGTAGTTTAAAGGGTTGTACTTACTACCTTTTTTGTGCACTGGTATGACATATGAGACTTTCCACTGGTTTGGTACAGAGGATGTAGCTAGTGAACAATTAAAAATTAGTGAAATTGGAAGAATTAGGGAATAAATAGTACGTTTAATAAAATATGAAGGAATGTTTTCAGGCGTTCTGATTATTTTATCTTTTAAATGATTAA
>NW_028139395.1:49897-86384 GCF_965202585.1 Thalia democratica | reverse complement strand
CAATACATAAGTACTTCTAATTACAATGCAACTAAAAAATAAGAAAACAGAGCAACAACTTATAAATCAATTTAAGAAAATAACGAAACAGTATAATCAAAATCTTTATGTTTACACAACTTAGGTTTTCTTAATAAATACAAATAGCCTCAAGTTTAATTAAATCCGAAATGTGAAAAAAATTTTTAACATTTTTAAATCTTTTTAAATTATAATTACTAGCACAATCAATGTTATTTACTAAGTGTTCAGAAATAGCAGATCTTTTTAAAGCATTTATTACTCTATTAGATTTAGTTTTCTCATTACTCTTACAAAATTCATCAATACATATTGGAATATGTTCTTTTATTCTTTTGCCAAATTGTCTTGAGGTCATCCCGACATAACTAGCTTCACAGAAGTAGTTAAACTGGTATACTACTATACTTTATTTAAATTCTGCTATCGGATCTTTTCCTCCAGGTCTCAACATTGGTTTCGATATAAAAATAAAAATCGGCTTGGTCGAATGATACGTCCTACTTACTTATTTACAAATCTCTCTTTCTAAAAATCCTTAGTTCTTATTGACATAAGGCACTACTAAAGGAATCAAGCATTTTAAATTTTAAAAGGCTTTAAGTTTTATGTTAAAAGTTATAACAATAAGATTTTTAGTTTGAGCATATTAATACGACGACAACATAGTATAGACTGTTAGTTGTAAAATGATAGATTATATATAGACTCTTTATTTGTTAATTTTAAAAACCTTATCAAAATAGGAATACATTGAATTTTATATGTTTTGAAAGAGATAAAACCGTAGTACTTTAACATTTATTTTAATGTAAACACTTGAATACTTCTAATTAATTTTTTTAAACAAAACTCCTTAAGCAAACTCATGTATTTAAATTAATTATACTTCTTTTTGGCAAATAAAACATTAAAATTACAATTCTATAATTTATTTTATTCAGTAAAAATATAATAAATGTTTTTTTAATCATAACACAATTGAAAACCAAACATTTTCATATCTAGTAAATTCCCAAGGTTGATAAAATTTGCAAAACTGTGAAGATATCAAACAGCTTAGTTTTTACTTAGTAATACTTTTTTTTGCAATAAAAAAATTGAATTTTTATTCTAAAGGTTTGTAGATATTTAATTATTCAAATTTGTTTAAATAATTTGTATTATAGATCAGTAGTATATTTTTAAGTAAAAATAACTAACAAATGTAAGTATTAAGTATCGAGAAAGAACTCTTTAATTTTTTTTACTCTTACAACTTTTTAAATGTTATCATCTAATACTTTTATTTTTTAATTTGAAGTAATAACAAATTGTTTAGTTATTTATAAAACTTTAAAATAAAATAAAGTCTTGGTTTTAAAGCTATACACATTGTAAATAGTCCTTTTTTATTGATTTTCAAATACTTTCTTGATTTGTTAAAAGCCTTTATGCATAAACTTTCTTGCCTTTAAAAGACAAATTAAAATATTTCCAGTATAACTTCAAAATGAACAAAAAGACGTAAGATATAGTTACAAATATTAAATTCTTATAATTAAGACGAAATCACAAACAAATATCAATACGTAACAAAATATTGACATCTATATTCTTTTTAACTACAGATGATTTTATGTTTTTATTATGTTGCATTTGCGTTGTTATGCATTTTATATTATCAAAATTGCTACAAATACTAAATTGTTTGCATTGGCATTAAGGTTTTAAATTGTTGTTGAAAAAGTCACAGCGACAAATTTTGTGTAAAAATTATAATTCAAAAAAGTAAGGTTTGACTAGTTTTATAATCTTTTATGCTATACACCAAAGTTTAGTCGTAGAAATGTTAGGTTTACAAGTCATATCATATATAAAATGTTTTTACGAAAGATTTATCATTTAATTAACACAATTTACTTAACAAAACTACTTTTTTCAATGGTTTATACAACTACTAAAAAATTTTAAGATATGAAAAACTGTTTTATTTGACCAGAAAGAATGTCAATACTACCCCTTTAACTTATTAAGACAGAGATAACATACGAACTAAAAATAAAAAAAAAAACATTACAAATAAAATTTTAAATCTTAGTGACGTAAATAACTTTTGCTTGCAACTGTTAGTTTTATGCGACAATATATAGTACGTTAAAGTTTTTTTAACTTAAACGAGTATTTGCATTGAAAGTAGAATTTAAAACTTTTAAAAGCTTAAACGAGCTTTCAATCAAACAAAATAAGTAATACCACCTTTTTTTTTCTTATTTTAAGGCCGTTGTCTTTAAAAATGTGTTACACTTGTTTTTAAAACATATAAGGCGGGCTAATAACAAGTTATTAATGAACAGAATATAATTTTTATTATAAATGTCGTATACAAACATTTGTTCTTAAAAAAAAGACAAGGACATCTCTACAAAATTGAGAGTTTTTGTTAAAACTCTTGGACGTTAAAAGGTGTCCATGTAGTGTTTGACCCGACAACCGAAAGGTTATTTCGTACACCAGGTTTTAGGACCAAATTATTTTAAGCTATTTTAGTTTTCGTACTAAAACATTCTACACTCTAAGAGATGCGGTTCGCAAGGACAAAATAAGCTATTTTAATAACTTCAATCGGTGTAAACGGCATCAGCACTAAAAACAATTGAGAATAAACTTGAAATGTAAAGAGGCAAATATATTTAATTTTTATTACTTTTTTAAATAGATGTTAACTAAATGTTATTGACTATTAAATGTTACAAAAAATAGTAGTAAAAATTGCATGCAATGTAAAACTTTCAAGTTGTATTAAAAATAAACAAATTTAACTACATATTTATTGTTAAAACAAATTGTTTTACATACCAATCAAGTTTTACATTGACTTATAAAGTTAAAAGGTAAATAAATAGATTTTAATATTTTTTATTCCAGAAAATAAGTCACTCCAATGCATGTAACTTATTAAAACAAAGGAATTTTATGTTAAGGAAAAATCAATAAATAACAAAGTTTAAAACCTAGTGACGTCAATGACTTTCGCTCGCAACTGTTTGTTTTATTCGACAATATTTATATATTGAGTAGAACTATTTTCTAGCTGAAAGAGTATTTGCATCTAAAGTAGAATCAAAAACTTTAAAAAGCGTAAAAAGCTTTCAATCAAACAAAATAAGTGAAACAAACTTTTTTTGTAATATTAAATTATGAACTTTTGAATTATAAATTTAAGTTTTAATTGCTATGGTCGAAATTTGTATTACAATATTAAATATTTAAATATTTTTAAGCAACAAAACTTAAAAAAAAAAGGATTTTGTCTTCCTTAAAATCGATTTTAGGTAAAAAATTTACTGATTACTTGGTTTTTAGTATTATTTTTTCTACTAAGTGCTAACAGAATTTTCTAAACATTTGTTATTATTTTTGCTAAAAAAAATGTCAATTATATATAGTCTATTATATAAATTTATATTTATAAGTACTAATAATTATGTTCTTCTATAATTAGTTTTATAAGTATTTGACTATTTTATACAAACTAGTATAAATCTTAATTTAAAACTTTAGTTTTATTCACATATGTATTTATTTTCATATTGTTTTTAACATTAGATTTACATCTAAACCTTAAATTATCATATTTGATCTTAGCAGATAAAAATTAATCTTTTCGAATAAACAATGTTTTTTAAAATTATTTGTAAGACTTAATTATTTTATAAATTTTTAGTATTAGTAACATTGCATACTGAAAGCGCATTGTTTATCTTATCTTATTTGTTAACCAGTTTAACTCATTTGCATTAAATACATCATTTAAACAGCTTTATAGCAGTTTAAAACATGTGTCTTCGGTTTTTTCTCCCGCCCAGTTTACCTGCAATCATTCTATAAAATATAAATAAATTGTTAATAAAGTTATAAAGTGCACCAATAAAGTTTGCAAATATAATTTTTTATAAAGCTATAAACCAGTAATAACAGCTAAGAAAAGTATAAGTAAAAGATAAAACAAATAAATAGTATTTGATCATTGTTATTTTTAATTAAAATATTAGTTTCAAGCTTACATTAGACGTGAATTGTTAACTCAAAAACATAATCTTTTCTTAGAAATAAACTTATAACTATTAGTTTAGTTTTACGTTGTAAAAATATTAAATTAGTTTAATTATCAGCCGGTTTAGGCCGTCAAAACTTGATTGCATAAAAAAATGGTTTGAAATTGTTTTTTAAACTCAAGTATGTATAAAATTTCAAGATTATTTTTAATATAATGATTAAGTGACGTCATTAATAGCAAATTTTATTAAAAATATTTACAATCTTTTTTTAGTTGACTACTTTATCTAAGTATGTAAACGCTTATAAGTAATTTCTTAACATAAAAAATGAAACAATTTTATAGTCTAAACATACTCTGTATTAACGACTAACATATAATAAAGTTATATTTTAGTAATTTTTTATATAAGTTATTTAATTATATTGTTAAGTTCTAAATAACATTAATCATTTTACGACGATTAAGTATTACAAATGAGGTTAAACGAAAAAAAAATCGTCATTTTTTTATAATTTACGATAAAATTTTAAAAACTGGAGCTATTTAAATTTAATTTTAATAAGTTTACTTTTGTTCACAAATAATCAATCACAAGTTCATTTGTTTATTTTATTGTACATATAACATAGCTACTTTCTAAAGCTGTCAAACGTTTTCAGAATCTATTTTTAGCAGGTATGCAGTACCTGTAGTGTTTAAACTGTATAAGTTTTATGTATTTATATTTTTTAGTTTGCAAATAATGAAAGGCTGATGAGTAATAGATAATAAGTTAAATATTTATTTCTCAACTACTATTGAAATTTGCACTGTTGCAATGTATTTCTGTATTCCGCTTCATAAAAACCTAAAGCTTTAAACTTTAGTTTTAATAAATAGTTTTATAAATAGTTAAATAGTTTTAACTTTTTGATTAAATAAAAAAATTCTCTTAGTTTGAATTACATTACGCCTATGAAATAAATATTTCATTGCATTATTACATTTAAAGAGTATCATATTAACTATTTAAAATTATGTTGCCCTTTTGAATTGTTTCATTAAGTCTGTTTTTTGTTATTAGATCTGACACGACGACTTGAAATACTATTCACCCGTTTGTATGTAATATTTTAAGTTGTTTGGTTTTAAATAAAACTGTATTTGTTAGATAGTGAAATGAAACCTAGTTTTAACCTATAGGAAATCGGTTTACAAATACATATAACATACGTTTAAAAACATAAACAATAGTCTCTAGTGTATATATATTTGAATATATTTTAAGTGCTTGTTGCTTATTATCTACTACGTTCACAATTTTTTAATAATTTATACGATTATATAGTTATTGAACAAAAAGCAATTAAACATCATTAATAAAAATGAAATTATTCTAAAATCTATTTTATTTAAATAAAGTTTGTTAATTATAGCTAATTAGTAATCACCTTTCTTTAAAAAGGTTTATGTAAGTTGCTATTAATCAGGAACAACCTAAATAAAAAAATATAAAGATGTAAACAAACAAGATTACAGTAACCTCTCGCTTATTTACGCACATTGTGTCCACAGAAAAAGTGCGTAAAGATATGAGAGATCGTAAAGAAACGAGAGGTACCAAATATACTCACCATAATGGTTTTTTTTTCAAATTGCTTCTAGTTAAAAGCAGACTGGGCAATTTCCCACTTTTAACTATTTGTTTACTTTATTTTTAAATGTGAAAACAACAGACAAAACTTTACATATATTAAAAAAGAGGATTTGAATTTCTATAAAATAATAATACGAGCAGAAATGATTTTACTATTTTAATAAAAGGTATAAACTATCTTTATCTTTATTTATATGTGACATTTATATTCTATTCTACTTAGCAAATTCAATTTATAATTAAGCATTTCTTTACAATTATAAAATTGTGTTTATTAATATATAGGGCAAGACTGCTGTATTATTTCTTTGTGTTTTAAACTCTCATTATTTCATTATACTTCCATTATTAAACACAGTAATATTTATTTCAGAATTTTGATTTAATCTCTTATTGTTAATAAAATTTCTGATATACTGAGGTATAACTAAATTAGTCAAAGAACATAAATATACAAAGTCTGAAGATATAGAGAGGTCTGTTAGCATTCAAAAACATATTTTAATTTAAAAATATACATTAAACCTAATTTGTACAATATTGAAAAATTAAAATTTTTTTTTTGAATTTTTTAGAATTCTGTAATGCGTAACTTAACGAGAGTGCGTAACGTCACGAGTGCGTAAAGATCCGAGAGGTTACTGTAGTTTACTAATAAGAAAATTTAGACTTTATTATTTTCAAAATATGTAATCAGATATTTTTTACTTAAGTTACTATGAAAAGATTTCAAATCTTTGACCAGTTTACAAAGTTGAGAGTATAAAACCTTTAAAACTAATTAAATATAGTTTTACCTGTATGAAAATATCAGCTCGTAATTTTGGAAGCGACTCACACTGTTAAACGAAAATTATTCAAATTAAAAAGGTTTAAAAGTAGATGCTAAATAACTAAAAATTTTACGTTGAGTACTGGCTTATTTAAAAAAATCATTGTTAAAATTTAAATTTTCATAAAAAGAAAATTAAATTACTGTTTTTATTACATTCTAATTTTTTTTATATCTTGCCATTAATCATAAATTTATGCTTTTTTAGTTAATCTCGTTTCCTTGTAGTAACATTTCAGATAATGAAATTTTCATTGAAAATGTTTAGTTAAAAGCGAAATACTAAAAAATAACTGAACTTTTTTTTTTGCTGCTGCTTTGTTCATCTATCTTGAAAAAAAAAAAAAAAATAGCTTTACCTTCAACCATTTAGAAAAAGGTTTTTAAATTTTCTTCACACCTTTATCGCTTATTAATAATTTGATCTCAAAATATATTCTAAAATTTATTGATATGAATTATTTGAGAAATTTTATGATGTAATCACGTTAAAATAAAATTGAAAAATTTAACTAATATTATTACCAAAGTTTTTTATTTTTAGGTTAAAACTTTCTATTAGATATAAGTTAATTCATGTGTGTACATTTGCAAGAAAATACTAGATATTTTAAAGAATTTTTTTTAAATCTAATATTTCAAAATCTACAATTCATACAAATGTTTGTATAATGTTAAAAAAAAAATAAGTATATTTAGGCAAACACTTACATTATTTAGTGTTTAGTTTCAAACCTTAATAAAATACTAGCTTGTTTTTACAATGAAATCAATAAGTTCAAGGACTACAAATAAAAATGTTTTAGAGTTTTTCTTCTGAAAAATTTTATTTTCCTAAGTAATTCCACTAACATATGTATCAAAAAAAAAAAACATCGGCTAAATTCTACAGAGCCTTAGCTTTGACTTCCGTATGCCGTGAGAAAAGCTCACACAAACAAAAGATTTGATCATTGGACCTAAAGCATTTGGTAGACTAAGACCCAGATTTTGTCCTTATTAGGACTCATCAGTCAGTCACAACCGAAAAATCTAACTGACAAATGTAACAAAGCAGTTGATGTAATAAATTTGATGAATTTCGTAAAGTAACCGTCCTGAACATAAAAACTTTTAGTTTTTCGTGGTGAAAAGAGTAATATTAAAAAACTTTATAAAAAATCTTTTAACTTTAATTTAACACTTAAACTTTAAGTTAAACTTATATAACTACTTACTATGGTATGAATGAACGGTTTGAACGAGTTAAAACCTGGTTTTCAAATACTGCTTTTAAAATACTTGAATATTCATAAATTAACGAGCTTTAATATACTTAAAAATAGTTTTTGTTATTAATCATGCGTACATCATGCATACTTAGATGTAATAATAAACTTATTTTAACCAGTTAGAATAGAGCTGGGCAACGTACGGCCCGGGGCTAGATCTGGCTAACAGTGTGAAAATGACCGGCCCGTGAGAAAAATGACGGGGCCAAAAAGGATCAATATTGTAACATTTTCAAAAAACTTCGTATCATATTTTTACAAAAGAAAACTGTTAGAATTTTATTTTAAAAACATGCTAAAAAACTTATTTATAAATTAATGTGTACTTATAAATACACCCTTTTGTCCTAATATTTTGTGTTGTTCTAACTAAGTTAGATTTTTTTTCCGCTAAATAACCCAAAACAAAGTGCTTTTTTAAGTTACGTTTTTTCACATACGTATATTTGTCAATTATATTAATAAACATTATTTAAACATCAACATGTCTCAATCTATATAATTAGTTGTATGAATTAAGAAAGTTTTGTGAACTTGAAGGGATCAAAAAAGTGGTTAACTGGATCCATAAAACTAGATTCCGGACGGATCCGAAAATTTTAGTTAAATTAGAATCCGACCAGATCGGGATCACGACTTAAAATTAGTATCCAGTGGGATTCGGATCTGAAAAGTTATTATTTTGCTAAATCCGAATACTGGATGCGGTAAACCAATTATTTATAATGTTCCGGCCCTTAAAAGATTCGAATCCGGCCTGTTAATTGAAAAACGTTGCCCAGCCCTAAGTTAGAAGCTGGTTTATAATTATTCCAACAATGATCTTCCTAAAAAATTGCTGATTACTTTATATATATATTTACAAAAATTGTTATTAATTGTTGTTGATTTTAATTGACGTAAGCCAGATTTTTAAAAGTTAGTCAATTGCTATTGTTATATAAAAGATTCAAGGTTTGATTTTTACTGTATGTATTCCTTTAAACGTCAAATGTAAAATTTATTGAAATAATTTTGATCTAAAACAGTTAATTTGTATTTGTTATCTACAGAGCAGAACAAAATTGACTTATGTATTTTTAGGTTGAAATATAATGTTTTTTTTAATTTTACTAAGTCCACCTGTTTTTTAAAATAGTTATAACATACCCTTGTATAGCAGACTTAATCAGTACAAGTCTTATAATCATTTTTTAGGAAATAAGTCTTCAAAGACGTCCACTGTATATAACTTAAATATATTTTTTAAGAACCAAGGTAATGAAATTAAATAATTTAAAAACTTTTTATTTCTACTTACAGATGTTAAGGTAAAACTTAATTAACATATAAGCAGATTTATATCGAAAATGTTAATTTTCTTTAAGTTAACAGATTAGATTAACCAGGTAGATCCTGATTTACAAATACTCCAAGAATTCTCACATACAATACCGTTTATTCACACAAAACTTTATATCTAAAATAATTATTAGTACATGATGCTAAGATTTTATGACGTAAACAAGATTTTTAACAGTGAGATTGATTATTTACTTAAAATGGTTTAACTTTTAAGGTATACGAATTTTTTTAAACTGGAATTGCTTTTATTTAGAGATATATTAGTATGTTAAACAACAATGTTTTTGCTAAAAAACAATTTATAGTTTTCAGTTAGAACAAAACAATTAAGTATTTTAGATATGTTGTTTATGTTAACACAAAAAAGCTGATCTATCTGTTACAAAACATTATAAAATAAAATTATTTGACTTGTTTAAAAGCAAATGTTGCCTGAGAAAACTTTCTATTTATAACAATTCTTTTTGAAGTTTTCGATGATTTGAAATATTATAACGTTTCTAATTATTTTTCGTTTTCTTAAAATGTACACTATTTCCATTATAAACCTAACTATACACTTTGAAGGAATTAGATGTAGTTATACTTGTCGTTGTATTTAGACACAAACACTAGTAAAACGTATTTTTACTAAAATATTTCACGAAATATGTGTATAAAAACAGTTAAGCGTGAGCAGATTTTCCTTAAACTACAATAATTTTTAAAGTTTGTTTAAAAATAGTACTCAAAAATATTAAAATAATGAGTATTATGATAAAGAACGATCAAGTTCTACAGTTTAAAACTGAAATAAAAAACAGAAAACAGTTATAAAAGTAAGTATAAAACTAATTACTTTTGTAAGTATACATGTTTTCTATAGTTGGTTTTATAGTAACCCAATATAAGAGCTTTATACTACATCTATGATATACGTTTTCAATATTAGTTAGTAAAATTTGCAATAACAAACTAAAAAATTTTTTTTAAAACTAAAAGAATGAAATTAAGTTACTTTATACTTCATAGTTTTATAGTTGTAATACTTAGATTGTCAAAGCAGACATTAAATGAGTGAAACATAAAAACTAAGTCATTTTTTTATTTTTTTAAAGATATTTTGAATTAATTCTAATATTATCAAAAGTATTTGTCTTCAACTTAGATGTAGAACAGTATGGTTTTTTTTTTTTGAGAAAAAAGTTTGGCCAAAAAGCAAGTTTTCTTTTGATTTTAGTTTTTTAAAGTTTTATAGAAAATATATTTTACAGTATATATCAAAAAAACTAAATAAAACTTGTAAGAATATAATAAATTTACGTTTTCTAAAAATTATCTATCCGTAAATACGCATATAAACGTTAAAACGTTTAAAACGTATAAAACGCGTAAAAACCAATAAGAGTAAAAAAAAGAAATTTATTTTTAATTATTTTTCGATTTTTGTTGAATAAATACATTAAACATTTATATAGAAATTCATGCTTAAAGCTTGCTTGGTCCTGAGTTTTTAAAACGTTAAAAAAATCGTCGTACCTTGGTCATCATAGATTGTTAAACTAAAGGTTTAAATTAAAATTAATCAATTATTTAGCAAAACAACATAATGATAACCAATAAAAATATTTTTACAAATAGGTAACTGTACATAATATTGTTGTCAGTTGAAAATGTCGAACTTTATTTATAAAACTGATGTTAGTGTTTAGTTTAAATTTTGTACAACGTAATCAAACTAAACTGTATGAAATATTCTTTAAATGAAACATTTTATCGATAATTTTTTTTTTATTTAAAACTAAGCAACTTTTTCATAGTTTTGAATTATTATATGTAATATAAAACATTTTTTATCATTTCACTTTTTACAATAAAGTGAATATTTGAGAAGTTTTACATAAATGTGTACAAAATAAAAGTTACGATCAAAATAACAGAAAACAAGAATACTCTAGGTTTTTTATTTATTTTAAGGCTTTATCAAATGTTATTATATTTTACATTATTATAATAATCAATATATGTAATAAGTACAAACCAAAAATAAATTCTAATTCTTTGTTTTCTTAACATTTTCTAAATTTTTCTACTCACAAATCTAACAAAAAAGAACTTGTTATACAATAATATAGTGAATTTTCTAGAGCAAAACTGTGCTGAACGTACAAACCTACTGTTCGCATTGAAATTTTATTCTAACATGAAATTTTAAAAGGTTCTCGAAAAAATAACTAAGAATACAATATAAGTAATAAAATTTAAACCTTTTTCTTCTTTAGCATAAACTATCAGTTTTAATCAGCAAGAACCTAGTTTACAAATAGGTATGTTTAGATACTGATAAAATCCTATATTAGTCTTTATATATGTATTTAAAGTTGTTTTTAAACACTTGTGTTAGTTTTTTATGATGTAAAAGAAATTTTATAATTTGCATTCATTTTTGGTTAATAAACTGAATCTTTTAATCTCACTAAATAAAAAAATTAATTATCACTATTTATATTAGCCGCAGCGATATTAATTAAGAAAAACTAAATTTCAGCTAAAAACTAAGTTAACAGTTTAACTTTTTTAGCTAAATAAAATTTCTAGTCATTTCTAAATTAAATCACGTATGTTTACTTAATTTGTTATGAATAAAGAATTTCAATCAGTTAGAAGCTGATATAAATATGTCTACAACATAACCATTACACAATTGCTAGATACTCTCTATATATAATTACAATAATTATTATTAAAAGTGGTTGATTTATAATGACGTAAACAGGATATTGAAAAATTATTCAAATGGTAGTGTTATATAAAAGATTTAAGTTTTGATTTAGTTTTTTCTGTACGTATGTCCTTAAAACGTTTAATGTAACTTTCTATTGCTCTAAAATAATGAATTTTAGACGCTTCCCACAACATTTGTTTATGGCTAAATGTTTTGCCTCAACTTATGTTTACAAAATTAGTATTAGTATATATATGAAACATTGCACTACATAATATAACTTGTTTGAACGATTTCTTTCACTTACATAGTACTCGAATTTAACACTTAAGCTTTCAATTAATTTCAAATATGTTCTTACATTGATATGAAAAGTAAGTTTTAATCAGTTAGTACCTGGTTTATAAAAATTATACATAAACAGCCTAGAAGTAAACAAAAATATTTAAGAAATATTATTAATAAAATTGTGTTAAAATTTTTTATGACGTAACGAGAAGTTTTTATTAATTATACGCGTAGTTAATTAAATGTGTAAACTAAATGCTGTAAACTTTTAGTAGGTATATATTTAACTGAATTTAACTATACATACTTTTATTAGCATTATGTTTTAATTTATATTTCAAAAACTAGTTATCCTTTAGGTAAAAACTAACCAACCAAATAATAATTTCTTCCTAGCTAAAAAGATGTGATGATCACTTCTAATCAAACTTCGTTGTATACTTATATGACATGAATAAGTAATATTATCCAGTTTAAAGCTGCTTTACAAATACCACGCTTTATACTACATCTATGATATATTTTTTCAATATTAGTTAGAAAAAACTGCAATTAAAACAAATTAAAAAAATCTTTTTACAACCGAAAAAAACAAAATTAAGTTACTAAATATTTCATAGCTTAATATTTGTACTTCTTAGATCTACTACATTCCTAGCAGACATAAAATGTATGAATTAGAAAAATTAAGTCATTTTTTATTTTCATAAACATACTTCGACAAAATTGTAAAATTATCAAAAGTATTATTTGTCTTTAACTTAGATGTAGAACAGTATGGTTTTAATTTTTTAGAAAACAGTTTTAACCTAAAAGCAAGTTTTCTTTTGACTATAGTTTTTTAAAGTTTTTTAGAAATTATATTTTACATTATATATCAAAAAGATTAAATAAAATTTGATAGAATTTAATAAATTTAAGTTTTTTTGAATTTACTTATCCGTAAAAACGCATATGAACCTTAACACGTTTAAAACGTATAAAATGCGTGAAAACCAATAAGAACAACAAAAAACAAATTTATTCTTAATTATTTTACGATTTTTGTTGAGTAATTACATTAAACATTTATATAAAAATTTATGATTAAAGCTTTTTTAGTCGTGAGTTGCTAAAAAATTAAAAAAATTGTCGTATCTTGGTTATTATTACTGTTCGGTTATTAAACTAAAGGTTTAAATTAAAATTAATCAGGTATTTAGCAAAACAACACAATCTTAACCAATAATTATATAGTGTATAATAATAACAACAATATAGTTAATATAACTTAGAGAAACATATTTTAAAAGTCCCTAATACGTGTTAATTTTTTATACAAATTCTAAATAAACAGTCATAAGGTTTATTAAACAAAAACAAAAAAAAATGTTGAAATATTTTTTGATTTTAGGACCTGGGACACAAAAAGACTTCTTGGTCATCGAGTCGCAAACCCAAATTTAATAAAAATTATAATAAAACAAAAAATGAAAAATAAAATCATATAAATAACTTGTATAATATAAGTTTTAACTCTAAAACGAAAAACTTAGACTATTAGACTATTAAATTTTAAAACATTAAGCCTTTTTCTAAACAAAGACATTTAAAAAAAAATTAATAGTATCTAATATTGTACACACATAAAATATATATCGCACTCTACGTTAAAGGCTAAATTTTAAACATTTAAAAAAATATATTAAGAAGACGAAAAAGTACTATTCGCCAATAGAAATTTTCAATTAGAAATATCAAGCAAAATAGTCTATTTTAAATTCGTACTTTTTAAATATTGTAATAAAAATTTTAACTATTTTAGTATTTTATTTACTGATTAGCCGACTACTTATCAAGGTTAAATCTGCTACAAATCGAAATTGAGATTATTTTAATATTTTAAACTGACAACTAAAGATTTTTATTTTGCCTTATTCTATTTGTTTTAGAAGTTTATAAAAATAATTGGAAAATTTTTTATATTTTATTAAAAACTTACTTAAAATATTTTACAGTTTTTAAACAATACCTTACAATGTTAATTCATAGTACAGTTTTAAGCTTGTTAAAAAAGTGTAACTTATTTTACTTAAAAATCAATCTTGGTGCCAAGTAAATATTATAAACGTAAATAATTTAAAATCAATCGAAAATCTACAAACACTGTTTTTAATTATTTTTGTTCAATTTCTTTACTAACAACTCATATAAATCAACAACTATCGATAATTCATCACTTTAATAAGTGTCCTACAAAATATTTATTTAAAATTTTACTTTTAAATAAAAATATTTTTGATGTCATGAGATTTTGGTGTACAATCGACAATATAAAAAAGAAATAGAAAATATAAAAGCAAAGCAAAATTGATAGTTTTTTGTTCAGTAGTTTTTAATTTCACTAGAATTATTTTAAATAAAAATACTAACTTTTATTTTAAAAATATGGTATTAACAAAGATTTACATCTAGTCAATAACTCATTAGCTGTAAACAATTATTTTAATCTATAATTACTCTTAGATAATACACGCTTAGCATATTTTTTTGATCGGTTAGTTGAGATATGGAATAAACTTCCAAATGAACTAGTATCTTGCAAAAAATTTAAAAAATTTTAATTAAAGTTAAATAAGTTTTGTCTGAACTATATTTGTGTCAGTAAAATTAATTAGTAAATTTTATCAACAGTTGATTTAATTTTAAGATTTAGCTTAGTTAATTGTTCAATTTTATTAACAGCACGGTTACTCTATCAATGATGAGTCGTTTTTCATTGTGTTTAGTGGTTATTTATCTAACCAGTCTATTGTTAATGTCCTTGGAGCGTTAGGTTTTTATTTTTGTTGTTAGTCAATGCATTTAAATATTCGCCTAAATACTTGCGTTCAAAGTGTAAATAAGTATAATTTTGTGGTTAAAGTTTTGATTTTTATGTTAACCTATAAATTTTGTATCAAGTTATGTATTTATCTTTTCTTTAATAAAAAAACTTTCTGTGTTAAATTTGTTTTTTCTGTATGTGTTTTTCAGTTTAAGTGGTCTAGGGTTTGATACCTAGGTAAATCATATGACAATAAACTTGTAATTATAAAGTATATTATATAAAAACGCATAGTTGATAATTAATATATTAAAATTCAAAATAGACTAGTACAATTTTTTTACACTTAAAGTATTTTTTATCTTAGTTTCTAAATAAATCAATTTGTTGTCCCTGTTATGAATATTTTATAAATAATTTTATTTTATCGTTACGTTAGTTTGTTTTTAACATGAACTTTTACTGTTTAAGATTTTAAATCTTTTGTATTTTGACTTTAATATAAGTATGTTATAAATTTTTAGTTTTCAGTTTCTTTTTTTATGTTACAGATTTGGTATTAGCTAAAAACTTTTTATCGGCCGTGTTCAAAAGTCGTGTTCGAGCAAAAAATTAATCGTGCCAAAATGTCGCTGTGCAAAAATGTCGATGTGCAACAATGCTGCCGTGAAAAGATGACGCCGTTCAAAATTGTCAAAAGTGGGTATTTTAGAAGGATAAGCAATTCCTTTATAAACAGTTCATTAAAAGTAATTATTGATAGACTAATTAATTAATAATTAAATTTTTTTGATTTACAAACTGTTATGTTTAAAAAATAAGTTGAATAAAATCAATTGTAATTATTGTAACTAATTTGTACTTTAACTTGGTTAATACTTAACTTTAATTTGGTTAATCTATAACATTTGAGTATATTAACAAACATTTTAAGTTATTTCAAGTGTAATACTTTACTTAATGACTTATGTATAATGAAAACCAACTAACCAAAGCGCGAATAGTTTTTCATATGCATATATCACTGGTGAAATGTTATTAAAGTTGTACAACAAACATTCTTATAAAATGATTATAGATTTTGGTTGCTTATAAGTTGTATCAGGCAAAACAAGCACTTGTATACTAATTTTACAGCAAGCAGTCATTAAAAAACTGGGAAAAATGAAGTGACCACAAACAAAGTACTTTAATAAATTGCTATAATACTATTAGAATTGCTACTACAAAAAAGTTCAAGTTCAAGGTAGTTAATGTAAATTTGAGCATAAAATTTTCAATAAAAGTTTTAAGATAGCAAAAAGCATAAAAAAAAACAATAAATGAACTAAAATGATCAAAGCTTTTAGAACATAGTTTTTCAAAGTTTGCAATATCGCCTGTTTGTGATGATTTCTGTGAAATAACTGTTGGATAAGTAAATAGGCATTCATCTATAGATTATGTTATAAGGTAATGCATGGTTGGTAAACTAAAAATAAAAGTATGGATTTAGTTTTATGGGACACTTTAACGTAATTTTTTTTTCTAGTTTATCTTTACTTCATCATCAATAACCAAAAAATTGTTAACTAAGGTATCTGTACAATAAACTTAATGGTTTTTAGAGAATGGTAGATGTCAAACTATTACAGTTTTAGCAGGTATATGGTACTTATACTTGGTATCTTTTAAACGTAAAGAAGGTAAACAAATTATTTATATTAAAACTTTATGACTGTAAGCCTCATACATACAGAATAATGTTTGTTATATGTGACAGGTAAAATAATTACGTTTTATTTGTTTTTGTCTATAAAATAATTTTCAAATGAAAATGCATCCTAAAAAAATTCTTTATTAAGTATTTGGCAAATTTAAATTAAATATCAAAAACAACATGCCTTTATTTTAATTTTATGTATTGTACACTAAAGGTACTATCTATACACATATAGATGTATATATATACAAAATATACTTTTAACCTTATATGAAAGTAGAAGGTTAGTGTGACTATTTTGTAAGTTATAAGAAAATAACAAAAAACTATGTTCCAACTATTTATCTAATTTTTTACATACAAAAAATACTAAATGTAATAACGAAGGTTGCTTATTTTCTTTAGACAACAAATATTAAACTATATATAACAAAAACTTCATGAGCTAAAAAAATCAATTCGGCTTTGTCTGTAACAAATGTGTTAGCTTGAGAATTATTAATTAATTTAAACACTTATTTTATGATATATCCAATTTATTTTTTTATTTTTGGTATAATTTGTTAAATTGTTTTTAGGTTATAACTATAAAATGTATTATTAAATATTTTTAATTTTCGGAACTGATCAGTAAACACAAAAACAAACCATTTAGATCAGGGTTTCCCTAAATTTTTATCAAATAGTATCCTTTAAAGAAATTAAAAAACTATGGCCTATTGAACAAAATTACTCAAAAAACACACAACATTTTTTTGCTCTTCATGAACAACTCTAGAATATCTATTGTAATATTTTAATTTACCATTGAAAAACCCAAGACCTTTAATATTATTTTTTATTCATCAACAACAACAGAACATCCAGAGCAAATTTCAAACTATGACTTATGACCCCATGTGACCCTTTTGCTGCTCATGGCCCGAATTAAAACCTTTTAAGCTTGTTTTTTATCATAATATCTGTGCGACGTCAGTATTATTACAATATATTAAAAACGTTTACCAGACTAACTCACTATGATTTTTAATTACTTTGTGGAAATCTCTGAAAAATAAATTTAAATAAAGTTTCATGTTAAAAAACAATTTAGCTGTTATCATGCAGGTAATAAAATATATTTTAGAAAACGGGTGTTCGAAGAGTTTAAGTATTCGTATTTAATTAAAAAAGGATTACATTATGGTTATCAACTCTTACAACTGTAGTTATAAAAATCATCAATGTTTTAATTTGCAATACAGTTTAAAAACTTTAATTTATTATTTCAACAAAAACGAAAAAAATAACCTACATTATATAACTGCCTACATTAAAGTATTTAATTAATTAATTAAAATATATGATTTTCAGGCGGTGTAGGGGGTATAAACTATAGAAACAACAAAATAGGTAGATTGTCTGTTAAATATTAAATTATACAATGTTTTAAATTAGTTTTTTATTAAATATTTATGCGACATCAGTACCACTTAAATTTATTAAAAACTCTTCATTTAATAATTAAAATTTTTTAATTGCTTTTTGGAAGTATATAAACAATAGAAATAAATCTATTTTTATGTCTAAATATACCATGTATCTGTTATCAAGCAAACAATAAAGTATATTTTAGAAAATTGGCGTGAAAAGGTTTAAATACTCGTATTTATGTAATTTAATATTCATGTATTTTTAAATTATTTATTTAGTTTCCTTAAATTAAATTACAATTAGTTCGAACTACTTTGAGAATTAATAAACAATAACTTAACGCTTTAAAAGATACACTTTTATATTTTTGAACTTAAAAACAAAGTTAAACCATAAATATTTTCTTGATAAACTTCTAAGGTTGCTTTTTCCAACTAGATCAGATTAAAAAAAAAAGATAGTGTTTCAAGAAATGTTAAAACTAGTTTATGTTTGTTTTTTTTTGTTTTCTTAAAAACAGAGCAGTATTTATAATAACATACAATTATAACACAAGTTAAATTAAGTTTATTACTTAATAATTGTTTAACGCTAGGGTGACGATCACAAGTAAAAAAGTAATCCAATAAAACTCCAACTTACATAAACATTGGTTAAACCAACTTGACGCTTGTTGTTAATGATGAAGTCATAAGAAACGTAGAGTTACCGTACTTTTTACCTTAATTTGTTTGTTTTTTTAAGTTTTTAATTAATTAGAATGGTAGACCAATGTTAGATTTTTAAGTAAAATTTTCAATTTTAACTAGATATATTTAATTTAGTATTAACTAACTTAAAAAAATGTTTTTTTTTTTTTCTGTTTTAATTTTTTACTGTCTTTATGAAAAAAATTAATGTTTTTTTTTTAATTTCAAAACAAAACAACTAGTTTATTTGAAACAATTTTAGATAAAATAAAATTTGATTTTAAATATTAACATGACATAACTAATCATTTTTTATTGATTTTAAATAACTTTCTAAATTTATTAAAATTTTCTATATGTAAACTTTATTGGTTTTATATTGTAAGTAAAAATATTGTTCAATATAACTAAAAAAAGGTAAGATACTAATAATTTAATTAATACTATACAAAAACTTCGAAGATATATTTTGTAACGTAAAAAAACATTAGATTCATTTTTGAATTTAGAGAAGATTTATGTTTTTAATTTGCTGGATATCCGTCGTTATGCAATTATGCCAAAATGCTACGAATACTAAATTGTTGACAATGGCATTAACTTTTTATAATATGGTAAAAAGAATCAAGCGAGTATTTGCATCTAAAGTAAAACCTATAATTTTTAAAAGATTAAACAAGTTTCTAATCAAACAAATTAGATAAAACAAACTGTTATTTTATTAAATCGTTTTATTTAAAAAGGTGTTATACTTGTTTTACAAACATATAAGGAGGACTAAAAAAAATATTATTTTTATTACAAATGTCATATACAAGCATAAATGCTATATAGATAATATCGTCTCTAGAAAGTTGAGAGATCTTATTAAAACTATTGGAACTGACGTTAATTGGTATCTATATGGTGTTTGACCCAAAAAATCGAAAGATTTTTCGTACACCAAGTTTAGGACGAGATTATTTTAAGAAATTTTCATTTTCGTTCGAAATAACATTCTATAATGTAATAGGTAATACATTTAGTTTTTTATTACTATTTTAGTAAGAACTTGTAACAAATATATTTTTTTCTATTACAAAAAATAGTAGTAAAAATTACATGGAATATGAAGTGATCAAGTTATATTTAAAAAAAAAATAATTAAATAAGTATTTATTGTTCATATATTGTTTTACATACTAGTCAACAACTTTTGCGCGCAACAAATATTTTTTTGCGACATTATCTATATTGAGTGATTTGTTTACTACCTAAACGAGTACTTGTATATAAATTAAAATTGAAACTTTTAAAAGCTTTCAATCAATAAATTTATCATTTTTTATTTAACTGGCCAATATCATAAAAATATATGTTGTACTTGTTTTGAAAAAATATTTTGAAGACTCGAAAACAAAAGTTAATCTTAAATAAAATAGTTTTGTTATTTGACATGTCATATACAAGCATACATGTTATATAGACAAGGGCATTTCTTAAATAGATAAGTTATCTTATTAAAACTCTTGGACAAGACGATAAAAAGTATCTATGTGATGAATGATCAGATAAAATCCTATTAGTTAATAATTAATAGTATATGAAGCAGTTAATTTTTTATGCTACTGGTAGTTCTACAAATTTGGCTAATACTTTGCAACTTCACCTCAATAATAATCAGCTATTACCTTGCAATAATTGCACGTCGTACAAATTTACACACTATTTTATTTTAAGTATAACTTTAATTGTTGTGACGTCATGTGTAAAAAACGTTAAATTTTTTATTTTTTTATTTGTATAAATTTTAGCTCAGGTTTATTTTAATTATGAAGCAGTATTACTCGTAAGTTTTTAATCGTTGTCTTAAATACAATGATGTTTCAACTAATTTTTATAGAAAGAAGTTAGAAAAATAACTACTAAATTACTTTTAAATAATATTCATAAAAAAAAAATATAATTTTCAGCCGGTTCAGGCCGTAAAAAGTAAAATGCGATTGGGGTTGAAAATTAACATTTAAACCTCAGATTTGTAGAATAATTTAAGCATATCTTTAATATAGTATTCATGTAACGTCAATATACTACAATTTATAAAAACTTTTTTACATTTTTTTTGTTTATGTTACTTAACTATTTCACTTAACTTAAAAACCCATGAAAAAAAATATATAACCAAAAAAGTATAATCAAGTTTAAGGTGTAAACATACAACGTATTTGTTATCAGGCAGATAATTAGTTATAGTTTACTAGATTAATGTCTAAGTAATTTAACTTTTCGTGTTTAGTCATAAACAAACATTATTATATGACGCTGATAAAGTCTTACGACTGTTTTAAAAAATATAAGTTTTTTAGCTTGTATTAACCATTTCAAAACTACAGTTTTAAGTTTAGATCGTAGACCGTCTTTAATTTTGTTGACGTGACGAAAAATCAAAAACAAAATAAAATGTGTATTTAAAAGTACAATTAAAAAATTTATATTATTTATTTACGACATTTTCAGAAATTTTTTCATCAAGTATACAATGCCTTAAGAATAACTTAAATTAGTTTTATCTTATTGTGTATAATAAAGTTTTGACGAGTTATATATTATAGGTTAGATTTTAATTTCCAAAAAGAAACTAGAACTTACAATGTTGCATTTTTTTTCAGTATTACATTTCTAAAAACTATAACCAAAGAATTTATAGCTTATAAATATTTTTGTTAAAAAAAATTTTTTATTCATTAATACTGTTGAAATAAAGAAGTGTTTCACTCTACAAGTAGACTTTAAGCTATTATAATTGCGAAGTAATAGAAAGCAATTGTTAAAATACATTAGAACTGACTAATTGCTTTCTTATCTTATCAAATTGTTGTTTAAACTATAAACTAATTAATTTTTTTATACCGACGTTTTAGTGGTTGTTTTAACAAAAGCCAAAAACTAAACTACGACTGGTGAAACATTCTTAAGTTATGTAAAATTTTTAAAGTCAGTGTAAAACATTTTCTGAACACAGAAAAAAAACTGTTACATCTATTTTTTTTACTAGTTAAATCAAAGGAGTTTAATTTTCAGCCTATTTAGGCTGTAAAAACTTAAATACGAAAACCACCTTTAATACCTTTTTAAATCTTAAATCTATAGAACACTTTAAGAATATTTTTGATATAGTTTCTATCTGACGTCAGTATTTTATGATATATTTAAAACTTTTACAAATTTTTTCTACTACTTAATTATTTTATTATATTTTAAACCCATAGTTAAGTAAATATTTAAACAATAAAAAAAAATTATGTTAAAATTCTAAACATACTGTGTTTGTATTTATTTATTTGTTACTAGGCAGATAGCTAAGTATATTTAAGTAAACTAATTTATAAGTAATTTAACTTTTTGTATTTCGTTCTAATTTTAAAACGATTTTAAAGTTCTAAATTTTTAAAACGATGATAAGGTCTTACGACGATTGTCAAAACATATATCATTTTTTAACTTGTATTGACCTTTTTTAAATTAAATTGTAAAGTTTAGATCTTAAACTGTCTCTATTTGTTGAGGTCAACAAACATATGAAACAAAATAAAAAGTGTATTTAAGTGCACAATGAAAAAGACTTATATTATTACATAAATATAACTTTCAGGAATCTTTTCAGTAGCTATCCATAACAAAAATTAGTTTAGTTTTAAATCATTACGAATATTCAAAATATTTACGAGATATATAAAATCACTTAAAAATTAAGTAAAATAAAAAATGTTACTATTTGCACTCTTACAATTTTTTCAATATTCTGGTTAATAAAACCAAGAGCTAAGACAATAACTGCTTTTATTTAAAAATAGTTCTCAATTTAGATTATAATAACTTATTTGCTTATATTTGTTTAAATAAAAATATTGTTTTACATCTATTTTTTTAAGAACAATGGCAAGCAATCGTCTAATGTACTCTTTTTGTGAGCAGAAAGCCAAGCATTGTTTTTTGAAGAACTTTGGTTTTAACAAAAATTATAAATACAAGAAACTAAAAAACAGCAACAACCTTATACAAAAAGTCTGCGTAAAATAAGTATAACAAACTGTAATTACAACTTGAAATAAAAAAGTAGTATCATATTTACTTTTGCAACTATGAAAATTTTCAATATGCTTAAAACAACTTTCTAACAACCAAACTTATTAATGCTATGACTAAAATAATATCAACAACATATTGTGCATATAGATAACAATAATTAAAAATAAAATTCCAGATTTTTTCTAAACTATGTTTTGGTTGTTTTTTTTTTTTAAATTTTTAAAACTAAACGAAGACCATAGTAAAATGCTAAAATTTAGAAATTAAACTAACTATCTGGTTTAACGAATAAAAATGTAGTTGTCAATGCGGCTATAATTTTGAACTATAATCCAACCTTAATTGGGGTAGTTTAAGTACAAGTTTTAATCATAACTGTAAAAGGTTAATTTAGTTTAAAGATTATATAAAGTAAACAAATCAACTAGTAAAAATATTAAAAAAAAATATTAGAATCTTTTTAAAGAAAATCATTTACAAAAGTTGCATGAGCGTTTATGTACAAGTTTTAATCATATCTGTAAAAGGTTAATTTAGTTTAAAGATTATATAAAGTAAAAAAATCAACTAGTAAAAATATTTTAAATAAATAGTTTTAGAATCTTTAATAAGAAAATCATTTACAAAAGTTGCATGAGCGTGAAATTATAGTTTGTTGAAAAAAAAAGTATAACAGTAAATGTAAAAACTATTGTAGTTTTTTTTAACTTATAATATATGTTAGTTGTTTTATAGCTACTTAAAAATTCGATCAGATGGTTTTCCCTTTCTAAATGCTAAATTCATATATATTAAATCATTAAAAGAAAGAGTTTGTGGTTATTATCTTCTTTAATAGTTTTTAGTTTTATTGACTTTTGTATTTTAAGATTTAGTTTGAGGTTAATTAAATAATGATCTAATAAATTATAATAAATATATTAATATAAATAAAGAATATAACAAAAATAGAATTTTTTCACTAAATGAAAAAATTCACATTTGTTACTTACTTCGTACGATTTGTAAAAATCTTATTGTTACATAATTATTTTTTATAATACCAAATGTTGATTAGACACTCTTTAAAGAGATATACAATAACAAACATTACTATAGAAATATTCGTATATTTTAGAAAACTATAATGTAACTTTGAGCAAATTATTTACTTTTAAAGTACAATAAGTGTATTTAGAGAAAATGTATAATTTTATTGTTTGATTTAAACTCTAAAATATCTTGATATGTTTTTGTAGGATACATAATTACTAAATAAAAAAAATCTTTAAGATTTAGAGATAGTTAATACAGGCACCGTATACCTGCTAAAAATTCACTGACTGAATTTATTCCCGTATTTTAAAAATAATAAAGTGATTAATAAAATTCCTTAAAAGAACCATTTGTTGGTAGTTGATGACGACGTAGAATTGATTAATAATTAATATTTAGTTTTACGTACAAATTGTTCTATAAAAGGTTTATATTTTAAAAACACATATAAACTATATTACGTCTTAAATAGCTTTGTAGTTTACTTTACTTCAAAATTTAATAAATTTTAATTTTGCAGAACTATATAAAAATTTACAATAATATCTGCTCTATCATATTAGGTATAAGTTTGCTAAACACGAATTTATGTTTTATTCCAAAATGTAATTAACCTATTTGAATAAATAATGGTACATGATGCATGTATTGACCCTCTTTAATTATATGTTTAACGTTTTATAGTTACCAATGTTGTGGATTGGTTTAGCTGGAATTTCGTTATGTATAAAATAAATTAATAATTTGAAAATAGTAATTACTATTATTAAATCTACTAATTAGTATTTAAAACTTTATGAAATTCTCACATAAAACAAAATACACACGTCAAAAAATCATAGTTCAATTATTACAAAATTTGACAAATTTTTATTAACTTACAGTTTATTTTTGCTTCATTGAGACATATCAAATGTCGGCAAACTGCTGCTTGCAGATGTTAAAATCTACGGCCCGCGAGGTACTTTTTAACTAAAAAAATTAAACCGTATGAAAAAAAAAACATAATAAAAGCTTACAGTTAGGTTTTAATTTAATAATTTATTCTCACAAGTGCTCTATTTTTGCTTATTTTATTACATTTCTTGTTGAAAATATTTTTTTTTGTTAACTACTTATAAATGTTTGAAAACAGCTATGGAACACCACGAATTTTTTCACACAGGGTTGCTTTCTAGCAACTTAAAAAAAAAATGGCATGCGACCTAATATAGGTTTCCGAAATAATCCGAATCATAATATGAATGGAAGTTTGTAAAATACATTATTTTTAAAATGATATTTGAGTTAACTAAGTTGTTCGAATTCCGAGCGTAAAACCAGTTACTTTAAATTAAAAAAGTTACTTTTTATTTAAAGCAAGCATTACAACTTAGTGGGGACGTAAATCCCACGAACTTGATTTGGTAAGCCAAACATATAAAACAGCTAAAAATACACAGTCGTGTAATACAGGATATGTGTTTTATTTATTTAACCACATTTTGTATATTCTCAAAACTAAAAATAATCTTTAGTCTGTAAATTTCTACTAATATGAAGAGTTTTTTATAAAAAAATATGAAAATGCTAAAAGTTATGTTTCTATTTTTATTTTATTGAACTATTAAAATTAATTGTCCGTAAACCAGATAGCATTTCTGAAACATACATTTGACAGTAGTTTTATGTTGTTGTGAAAGTGTAATTATAATAGTTAAATAATAAAAAAATCAGCCGAAACTTTTAATTAACTTTTTAAAGATATTTTTTACAAATTAAAATGTACAACTATCCAGTTACAATTACTATATAACACTAAATATGTTTAAGTGATAAAAAAAAAATTAATTAAAAGACTAAAACGTTTGTGTGTATATTTATAATTATCCTACTTTAAATTTATAACTTAAATATTTTGAATAGTAGTGCTTAACTAATCGTTTATTTATATTTTATTCACTTAAGCTTTTGTATTTATTTTTATTACAGTTTATATGTTGAAATATTAACTAATTTTTTTACCTTCAAGCCAGTCATAGTATTAAACAAATTTAAAATTTAACAAACATTTAAATAGAAAAAAAACTTAGAAACAACAATTTTTTCTTATAATTAACAAATATTTAATGCTTAAAATAACAATTTTAATAATGTTAAAAGAAATTTAAAATTTATAGATTGCTATAAGAATTTATATTCAAAGATTACTGTTAGTATTATGTTTTTATACCTAACTGATTTTTAAAATATTAATCATTTAAAATTAAAACCTAACTAGGATGATGAATTTATCAAAGTTTTAAGTTAGCTAGTTTTTATTAGATTGTTGTTTTGTCTTGTCTAAAAATTAATAGATTTTTGTAATACATAAATTAAAATCATTCAAACATTAAATATGTTTTTGAGCTTTTTTTTTTGGTGGTTCAATAAACTGTTTGTTCTTGTATTTAGCCTTTTTTACACTTTATATAACTATAACAGATGAAGTAGTAATATGTTTTGTGCGCAGAACGATTAAAAACTTACTTTTTAAAAGTCAATTAAAAAAATTATTGAAAACAAGTTGTAAGTAAGTGAACGTTACCTGTTGTTAGAAAAGTTTTTAATTTTTAATCTTTTTTGAAATTTATAATTTTAAGGGTTTTATCTATAATAATAACTAATTAACTTTAAGATAATAAATAATAAAGATTGGTATACTTATAAGACATAACAAAATCTTATTGAAGTAAATGGCATCAAATACAACAATTTTGTATAAAAATTTGCGTTTTAAATTTTGATTATAAAAATCATTTGTATGTTTTTTTAAATAAGTCACGACAAATCACAGACAAAGTAAATTTTGAATAATTATTTTAAAAAGGTAAGCTTACTCATATAAAAAGCATTTTATTTTACGATCGTATTTTTAGCAGGTACACAGTTAATGTAACAATTAAATTATAAAAACTTATTAGCATGGCAGTTAATAAAATATTTAGTTTGGGGTATGCAACTAAGTAATCAACAAGGTAGTATATATAATGACAACTTATACGAATAGTAAACGTGTATAGATTTAGTACATATTTCTAAGTTTTTTAAAATAAACTTAGTTCCTTGTTCAAAATTATAAAAGTTTAATTTTATTTTACAAAGAAGCAAATTAAATAGTTGTAAACATTATTAAAAACATATTTAGTTCGATAAATAACAATAACAAAAGTATTAAACACTCGAAAGTTTGTTTTTTTTAATGACAACATTTTAAGACATGATTTTAGTCAGAATAGTTTAAGATATTAGACTTTTCAATAAGAAAAAAGTTGCAAAAAAATGTCTCATTAAGTCATATCTCTTTAAAATATGTAGCTACTTTTATTTACATTGCTTACATACTTTTTAAATATAGCGTTTTTGAAAAAAAAAGTGAGTAAACTAAAGTTGTTTTAATTTTTTAAACTTGAATGGAATATTTCTTAAAACATTACTTAATTAATAAAGTTTAGCAGTTTAGATCTTGATAACAAAATGTCAACAAAACTGTGCTTTTAACCATACTAAAATATAAATACACTACAGAAGAAATAATTTAAAAAAACTCAGTTTTAATGTAATTAAACGAAAAAATTCTAATAAAAAATTAATCGTCATTTGACGTCACTTTTGTTTTTAGCACCTTTTATTTTAACAGTTTTGTAGAGATACTATTCAAATTTTGTATAACTTACGAAACTAATAGTGTTAATACTTTATACCTAAAAACAATAATATTTAACAGAAAACTTTTAAAAGATTATCTAGTTAGGTTACATAAGTAAAATATTAAACTAAAACATGTTTTTGTATATTTAAAAAAAAAGTAAAAAAAAAGTATCTTATTACAAAAATAACCCTTCGAGCATGTGTAACTCCTATTCGAAAATATATGTAAGTTATTATCAGTAATTATACAGTATCATTCTTTTATTACACTGACACATGTTTCTGTGTGTTAACGGATTAACACACTTTAACTGAGTGATGTTCTTCATTCCAACTCATAGCTCAGTTGAAGTGTGTTAATCCGTTAACACACAGAAACATATGTCAGTGTAAATAAAGAAGGATACTGTAAAATCACTTATTATTACAACATAGTATAGTTATTTTCGTCGATAAAAATTAGTTTAATGGCGTCAAATAAAATTAGAATTGACACCTATTAAACATTTATTCATATACGTAACAATAATAAATTAAAAAATAACAATATCTATTTGTATAATTGAAGCTAATAATAAAAAAAAAAAGTTTTAGAGCTTTTTAAGCACATTAATACAGTAAATATATTTAAATTTTTACACATTACTAAGCTTTTATACTACCAGGTTTGTATATAGTTTAAATATAAAAACTTTTCAACTAAAAAATTAAAGCAACATAATAAACTACATGTTATTTTCTTACTTACGTCACGATAAATCACTGGCAAAATAACCGTTAAATATTATTGTTCATAAATAATCATATTTTAAAAAAATTGCAGTTTGAAACAATTTGTATTTTAAACAGGTATACAGTGCCTACAATATTTAAATTAGACGGATCTGTTGGTAAGGCAGTTGCTTAAAGATTGCTAATTTGTTAGCAAAGTTAATCAATTAAGTCAGAATTAAAACAACTATACATAGAAAAAGTAGGCATCGTATAGACTAAGTAAATATCAAATAACAAGATTATCTTCTTATAAAACAACTTAACTTTTAATACTCAGTTTTCTTTCAAAAAATGAAGAAAAAAGATGTATATAAAACAACAAAAGTTTTTAGATTATAAATAGTTTCTACTATTAAAATAAAAAAAAAAACTTGTTTAAACCCTTGTGATTATTTTTGTTTAGAAAAATGTTGACCTAATTTTACTCCTGACCAATAAAATCTAAAATAAAAACAAACTAATTGATAAGATGCTTTTTACTAAACAAAAAACTATAAAATTGATTAAATACGATCATAACAACTATGAAAAATGAAAACGAAGTTTAATTAATACATTAAGCAAAAATAAAAAAAATTATAAAAGTTATTTTACACTGTTCAGATTCAGATAATAGTTTATTTTTTGGTAAAACAAAATCATTTTAACCAATGTAAAAATATGATTATATTTATAAGCTTGTACATTATTCTATTTAAAAAAAAAGTTTAAGTATTTTAGCAATAATTGTCGTTGGTATGATATTGAAACTTCAATGAAACTATCACTGTTAGGTATTCTAAAATAAAATCACACATTTGTTGTAAAAGTTTATTTCTCTGTAAATTAGATTGGAATATTTTAATAAAAACTATCATTTTTTCTCAAAAAAAAAAGTATAACTATCGGTTTAAACTATATAGAAAATTAATTTTATCATAAGCCGGTTTAGACCATAAAAACTTTCATTTCAATCGAATGGTATAATTTTTATTAAACCTCAAATTTATAGAAGACCTTAAGCATATTTTTCAAAACAGTTATTGAGTGACGTCAGTAATACCACAATCTATTAAAAATATTTACATGTAATTTAATAACCGCTTATATGGGATTGTTTTAACAGTAAAAAAAAAACAGCTTTTAATTCTAAACATGCACTCTATCGACTATAAATGAGATAGTGAAGTTATATTGTAGTAGAAGAGTGATTGAGTATTAAGTTACTATTTAAAATGGCATATTATAAAGCACTGGTATATCCAAATATTTTACCAATCTTTTGTGTAAGATTACTTATAATTTTTCTTTCAGAGTACAATAAGTATATTTTAAGTAAATGTTTAATTTTAGTATTTAGTTTTTATTTGAAAAAAGTTTAATAAACTACTTAATGTTGAAAAACAAATAATGCTTTTGAAACTATTTTGTTTTATTTTGTATTAAAATAAACAAAACAAGTAATATGTTTTCTGTCACTTAAAACAATAAATATTATGAATATACGAGAATGATTAATCATAAAATGGAACGTTAGAATAAATTATTTACTTCTATAGGATTTAGAGATAGTTTTACAGCATTATAGCTATTTTAAATTGTTTTACTGTAATTTTATTGGACTTTCTTAATTCATCTTTTTAGCAATTTATCTCCAGCTAAATATATTTGAATTTCTTTATAAACATGTTTTGTAAGTAAACAGTTGCGAGTAAGTTTTAATGACGTTATGTCGAGCTTAAGTTTTTTAGTTTGTTTTTAAATAGATTTATGCAAATTTTATATTTTATTCGCGACCGGTTTCGGTGGCAAGAGATTGCGACCTTTTCAAGCAAAAATAAAATTTAAAATGTATATAACAATGTTAGTTAATTATACTGTTGTTTAAAAACTTATTCATGCGTGAAGAATATAAACAAAAAAAAAATGTTGCTTATTCGAAAATTCAAGCATATCAAAGTATATTTAGGTAAAATTTGTACTAGTTTTTTTTTTTTTAAAAGGATTGAATTAATACTAATAAACTGAATCCAGAGCTTTTCTTTAAAAAATAATGAATAAAAATATTAAAATATACATACCCTTTCTTTAAAAAACAACAATAATAAAATATTTATACCTTAAAATATATCTAAATGAAATTAAGAATTGTCTAAAAATTGTGGTTTTAAGCCAAGAGTCAACAAAACATTAATAAAACTCAAAGTCGCTAAAGATTTCAAAATCTTATTTGTGTTAAGTTAACATAACAGTCAAAATTTAAACGGATTAAATAACTATCTAAAAAAAAATTCTAAAAATTTTTCTAAGTTGAATTAAGAACTGTCTAAAAAAACTTTTTTTTCTAATTTAAGTCAAATGTCAACAAAAAATCAATGAAAAAATTAAGAAAAATAACCTATTTTTTACTTTAGTTATGATTTGGTTTAAGTTTCGTCTGCTTTCCAGTTTATTAGTAAAAAAGTTTGTTTTTATTTTTTTAAATATTATAATGTTTTTTTTTTTGCTGCACTACTAAGTTAATTCCAAAAAAATAGTAACTTTAATTTAAATTTTCTACGTTATGAAGCCGTAAATACGGCAAAAGGTCTAAACTAACGAAAAAAAATTGTACGAGAACAAAACTGCACAAAGCAAAATTATCACTATGGCAAAAAATTGAACTATTGAACAAAATTGCGCATGACAATTTGACACCAAGGGTCAATTCTGCACAAATTACATTATTTCACGACAATCAAAAAAGCAGTACAATTTAAAAAAATAGAAAAAAAAAACACAAGAATAAGTTAAAAAAAAATCACTGACCTAGGTTAAAAATAACAGTGATAGTTAAAATAATAGATTTAAAAAAAGATTAAGAAAATATATTTAAAAAAAAAATGAATTACTGACCAAGGGTTAGGTGTTTCAGTGATTGTAAAAAAAAAACTAAGTTTAAAAAGATAATGGTATTAATAAAATATTTTTTTTTTAAACTCAGCCCATGAAAAATGTCTCTGTGCAAAACTGTCTGCTCGTGTAAAAGTGTTTTCGTGCAAAAAGACTTTTTGTTGAAAAGTATCCTGTGCAATTTTGTCTGCTCGTGCAATTTTGTATGTTCGTGAAAATTTAACAGGTAACCGTAATAACAGTTTGAAAAATTATGCTATACCAACTTCTGAAAGTTACAAAAAATTAAACAGTTTCAAAATGTTGTTCACACTATTAACTTCAAGTTTACTTATCACATGTATTGTTTATTTTATTTAGTCATAAAACAAATCAGTGTAAATGAAAGCTGTTCAAAAGTTATAATGATAGTTGTTTAAATGTTTATACTGAAGTTTCAAAAATTATATCAATTACTTATACTACTTAAATACTTCTAAAAAATAAACTTAATACGAACATAGAATCACTTGTGATTACAAAATAAAACGGATAAACAAAAAAGGGTTATAAAAGTAGTATAAGATAAAGTAGCAACATAATTATTTTAATTGTAACTCTTTTTGAATGAGTATAGTCAGCCTAAAAAAATTGTATTAAATAAAAATTAAAATACATATTCTATTTAAAAAATGAACAAGATATGACTTAAGCTGTCCCATTACTTTCACAACTGTACAATATTGAAAATTTTAAAAGTTTGTCTTTGTTTTTAAAAGTTTGTTTTACTTTAGCAGTTACTGCTCTTGATACTTAAATTTCAAAAACAAATTAAATTACTAAGCGAATTACAAAAAAAATCTATTAAAGCAGGATATTTTTGCAGAAAACTAAATTGTAATATAAATAAATAATTTAGTTGTTAAAAAACAACATTTATCTCTATTTGACGTCATCAGTGCTCTGCTTCAAACGAAAACTTCAAACTTTTGCATTAGTATTATTGTACTGATCAAAACGGTGGTGCGACCGTTGTGGTTGTATCAATTAACTTTTAAAGCAGCTGTATGCTGTAGTATATAACTATCTATAAATTGCAATAAGTAATTATTATAATTTCTTTTAATGATTAATTATGAAGCTTAATTTAGTTAACAGGCTAAAGTTTCATTGCTTTTTCTTATTATCTTATATGCTTTTGTACTTTTTTATGTTTATCTCTTTAAACCAAAGTATTAGTCAAAGTATAGTTAATATAGTTTTACATTAATAGAAAAGATAAGTTTTTATTTTTATAAAAATAATTTTGATTACTTAATGCAGGGGTCGGCAAACTGCGGCCCGCGGGCCAATTGCTGCCCGCGAAGGGTAAATCTGCGGCCCGCGAGCACGTTATTTTTTTAAATGGAATGCGGCCCGCGAGAGAAAATTTTGTTGCCCGCGAGCATGTAAATGTGGCCCGCTGAGCAACAATATAATTCAAGTTAAATTTTTTTCGGTAATTCGATTTAATTTGATTAGTTTGGTTTTAAGTCTCTGTATAACATTTAAAAGTTATTAGAAGAAGATACTGCTTTAGCTAAGTAACTATCTGAAAAAAGAGTGTAAAGAGTGGTTGAATTTAATAAGTTAGTTATATAATACCTATTTATTTAATAAACTAAATGCAAATGTTTTTCATTTTTTACAAAAGTAATGCACAGTAATTAACTAAAGTGTCATTTCTTTATAGCTTAGATATTCTTTTTCAACATTTTTTAAACCAAAGTTTCTTTTATAGATTTTTTATTTGTAAATGTTATATTTTAGTGTAAAGGCATTTAAAATAACAAAGTAATAAGAAATAAGGTTTATTTATTTTTTGTTTTTACAAATTTTAATTATTTAGAAGTTTTCTTTGCACTTAAATTAATTTATATGCACACCAACTTAAAAAGATGCTTATACTTTAAACCACTTTTTATTTAATACTTTAGTTAATTTAAGTTTAGTTTATGCATAACTTTCTGAAATTGTTGTTTCTACATATAATATCTAAATTTGTACAGACACATTTAAAACAGTATATATGACATAAATTAATAAATTTTTTTAGATATACATTTTCATTTTTCAAACATTGTTTATGTCAAACTAAGTTTACTTTTAAGCCTTGCATATCAATATACACATTTGCTGTTTTTTGGAGCTACCTATTTAATATAGACTAGGTTTAGAGATGGTAAATTTATCAAGTTTGTACATTGTTAATCCAAATAGTTCAGATTCAAGCAAATAAACAACTAAAAATTGACACACACTCAGACTATCACTATTTGAAGACTTCAAATCTCAGGCTAATTAAGTCTTTTTATAATTTTTGGCTAGAATTGTTTTTTGTATACAAAAATATCAGGAATGTTTTTGTTGACTCAGGCTGGCTTTTTTGCTTGAAAAAGTGGCAAATTAAACTTATGATGTAAGATTTGCTCAATCCACAGTGTTAGTTTGAGTTATAATATATGTTAAATATTAAGTCTTGCAGCTGATATAATTCAAAATATTATTTATATTATTGTGTACATTTAAGTGTGAACAATCAGTGTTGCCAAAAAAATTGAATCCCGGAAAAGCTTTGAACTTAAAAATTTATGCTTAAAAAATTCAGGAAAAAAACTTGAATTTGAGGATTTTTGAAAAAACCTGGAATTTCAAACAACTTTTACATGTAAAGTAATGAAATTTCTATTTGACACAAAAAATTTAGCAAATAAACATTTCTTTAATAAAAATATATTAAAGTAGCTTAGCAGTGTTTTTTAATATTGATATATTTTTTAAGACACTTTTTAAACTTTAATTAAACTTTGTACTAAAAATAAAAGAAGGAATTGTACTTCTAAAAACTTTGTATTTGTGCAGTGCACCTTTACTTGTGAAATTTCACCGATTGGTGTGCTTCGTGTTGGAACTAAACCAAGAAATTCTACTAAAATGTCAAAGTTAGTAAAAACATTTCAAATAGAAATTCTCAGATGAGCAATAGTTTTTCTATCAGTTCTCTCATGTTAACATATTGATTAAAGTCCTAATTTGGTTTATGCGACTTTATAACCTTAATGAATTTCCTAAATATAACTTTTTGATGTCGTTGAAGAAATAGACAAAAGTTGTTCACTACTGCCAACTACTGCCAACATAAATTATTTTGAAAAGTTTTCAATCATAAACGGTATGTCATTTTAAATAATAAATTTTGCTACTTTATAACTTTCCTTAACAATTTTTTCTGATAATTCTGTAGTTACTAAAGATAATCATGTGCTTTGTTGGAACTGACTTTGGTGATTTGTTTTTTTATCGTTTCTCGCAATAAGTCCTAACTAAAATTTTTTTTATTTTTGTAGCTCGTCTTTTTTTTTACAACTAATATTTTTAAATGCAATATTCTTATTGCAGATAAAGAATTGCTATAATGCTAAATAAAAAACAAGTTTTTATATTTCGCTAATGACTCAATAAAGTTTTATACTTTTGTTAAAATTGTTTAAGAAACTTAATTGTCCATTTAAGCTGACTTTTACTTTTTTTGGCATGTAATTTATTTACTGTTAATAACTTTTTAAAATAAGTATTAAAAACAAAGTTTGGGATATTTTATGCTTTTATCCCAAACTTTGTTTTTAAACCATAAAGTCCATTTATAGTTACTACCTAGATAAATACTATACATAATTATACATGCTTTTTTATGCTTTTTTTCTAATGTGTGTTAACATTTTATAGACTCCGTAGATCTGTTCTTAAATTTATTTGAGAGCAGTGAAACGCCGTTAGTTGAAATAAAGTTTTAGCACAAGAACATCTGTGGTATACTTTTAACATACTAAGAAGTAAAATTTTGATTTGACACAAAAAAGCTATCATGTAGATAAAAATATGGATCCCTTCGAGGCAGATCGTTTTGAAGTAAACGACTTACAGGAAACCTTCTCAGACTTACAAATTGACCTTTAACTTGATGTAAATTTTTCCAAAGAACGATATGAAAGCTTTTGGACTAATAAAAAACTAAGGCAGAAGTATCCAATTATTTGAGAGGAATTTACATTGTTGTTTATAGTTTTTCCTTTGTTGTTGAGAAAGCTTTCAGTTCAATTATCAACATCTTGAGCAAAAGATCTAATCTAGATTAGAATAAAATCAGATTAGAAAAAATTGCAAGCAGTCATGAACCTCATCCTTCGCATTATATTAGACTTCAGTAGTAGAGATAGTTTTATAAAAATTTTTTTTATTCTCTTGATCTTTTAAAATACTTCTTATTTAACCTGGTTTGTATTGTATTTAAGTAGACTTATATAATAACAAATAATATTAAGTTATTTATTCTACAACAGGTTTGCATAATGCCTAATAAACATTAATTATGATAGACTTACTCTAGGGTTCGCACTTTTTACCCAAAAAAAAGAGCAAATTTTTATTTTCTAAAATTTAACTTAAATAAACTCTATCACTAACTAAGTACTAATAAAACAAAAAATACATAATATATAATAGCTTATATAGATCTATTTTTTTAATGAATGTTTGTTTTATTTGTTAGTTGTTTTCATATTATTCATAACGTTATAGCATATTTAGATTTATCATTTTGTAAAAAGAATGGTAATAATTTTTGATTGTGCACTTTTTGATTTTGTTCAAAGTGCGAACTCAAGCGGAAGTCTATTGTATTTATTTAATGATTTATATTTTAAATCTGTTAATATTTTTATTTTGACCTAGTTAATTTTGTAGTTTATATTTGTCGTTTTACATTATACTAAAAGTTTTTATAGCATAGTAATTAAAGTAGTTGTTTGAAAGAAATTTATTTGACATATTTTTGTTATTACTTGTTTAATCTGTATAAATAAATATATCTTGATAACCATTGAAGTTTTTATTTAAAAAGTTTTTTTTTGGTTATAAAAGATTATAGACTTGAGGTCTCTATTTGAAATGACTTCAAATTTTTCATTTAAAAGATTCTTAAATTCATTTTAATTTTCTTATTTGATTTAATATTGTTAAAAAATCTTTATATCAAAGAATTTAAAACTATTAATACAACTGTTTTTGTTTTATCTTAATTTTTAATATATTAGCAATTAGAATGTGTTGTTTATTTCAATAGTTCAACACTAGCTTTTAGCTTTTCACTATTTTTTTATGGTAAGTTATTATAGGCTAAAAACTAGAGAAAAATAAATTTAAACAGTTTTAAATATAGCCATCAAAAAAAAAGCTACAATTACAAAACAAAATTACAGCTACTATATAAAATAATTTTGTAATCGATTAATTTCTGTTCACAGA
>NW_028139395.1:0-49797 GCF_965202585.1 Thalia democratica | reverse complement strand
TAAAATGCAAATTTTTATACAAAATTGTTGTATTTGCTGTTATTTACTTCAATAAGACTTTTGTCATGTCTTATAAGTATACCAATCTTTATTATTTATTATTTTAAAGTTAAGTAGTTATTATTATAGATAAAACCCTTAAAATTACAAATTTTATAAAAGATCTAAAGTTAAAATCTTTTCTAATAACAGGTAACGTTTACTTACTTACAACTTTTTTTCAAAAATTTTTATAATTGACTTAAAAAAAGTAAGTTGTTAATCGTTCTGCGCACAAAACATATTACTACTTCATCTGCATAATTATATAAAGTGTAAAAAAGATTAAATACAAGAACAAACAGTTTATTGAACCACCAAAAAAGCGCTCAAAAGCATCTTTAATGTTTTAATGATTTTAATTTATGTATTAAAAAAATCTATTAAACTTTAGACAAGACAAAACAACAATCCAAAAAAAACTAGCTAACTAAAAACTTTGGTTAAATTCATCATCCTAGTTAGGTTATAATTTCAAATGATTAATATATTAAAAATCAGTTAGGTATAAATACATAAAACTATCAGTAATTTTTGAATATAAATTCTTATAGCCAACTATGAATTTTAAATTTCGTTTAACATTATTAAAACTGTTATGTTAAGCTTTAAATATTTGTTAATTATGAGAAAGAATTGTTGTTTCAAAGTTTTTGTCTATTTAAATGTTTGTTAAATTTTAAATTTTTTCATGACAAAAATAAGTAAATATTTCAACATATAAACAATTGTAATAAAAATAAATACATAAGCTTAAGTGAATAAAATATAAATAAACGATTAGTTAAGCACTACTATTCAAATTATTTAAGTTATAGATTTAAAATCGGATAATTATAAATATATACACAAATGTTTTAGTCTTTTAATTTACTCTATTTTTTTATCACTTAAACATATAAAGTGTTATATAGTAGTTGTTACTGGATAGTAGTATATTTTATTTTGTAAAAAATATCTTTAAAAAGTTAATAAAAAGTTTCGTTTAATTTTTGTAATATTTAACTATTATAATTACACTTTCACAACAACATAAAACTACTGTCAAATATATGTTTTAGAAACGCTATCTGGTTTACTGACAATTTCATTTTAATAGTTCAGTAAAGTAAACATAAAAACATAACTCTTAGCACTTTCATATTTTTTATAAAAAACTCTTCATTTACAGACTAAAGCTTATTTTTAGTTTTGCGAATATCCAAAATGCGGTTAAATAAATAAAACACATATCTGTGTATTACACGACTGTGTATTTATAGCTGTTTTATATGTTTAGCTTACCAAATCAAGTTCGTGGAATTTACGTCCCCCCTAAGTTGTTATGCTTGCTTTAAATAAAAAGTAAATTTTTTAATTTAAAGTAACTGGTTTTACGCTCTGAATTCTAACAACTTAGTAAACTGAAATATCATTTTTAAAATAATGTATTTAACAAACTTCCATTTATATTATGATTCGGAAGCCTATATTAGGTCGCATGCCATTTTTTTTTAAGTTGCTAGCAAGCCTCCCAGTGTGAAAAAATTCATGGTGTTCCAAAGCTGTTTTCAAACATTTATAAGTAGTTAACATAAAAAACTATTTTTAACAAGAAATGTAATAAAATAAGCAAAAATAGAGCATTTGTGAGAATAAATTATTAAACTAGAACCTAACTGTAAGCTTTTATAATTTTTTTTTTTCATACTGTTTAATTTTTTTAATTAAAAAGTACCTCGTGGGCCGTAGATTTTGACATCTACAAGCTGCAGTTTGCCGACATTTGATATGTTTCAGACGGAGCTAAAAGAAACTGTAAGTTATTTTTGCAACATAAAAGTTTGTCAAACTTCTAAACAGTTGCACTATGAACTTTTTTTGACGTATGTATTTTGTTTTATTTGAGAATTTCATAAAGTTTTATATTTTAATTAGTAGATTTGATAGTAGTTACTACATTTTTCAAATCATTACTTTATTTTATACATAACAAAATTGCAACTAAACTTATCCACAACATTGGTAACTTTAAAACATTAAACATATAATTAAAATGGTTTAATAGATTGCTATGAAACGCAAACTTTACTTTTTTATTTCCCTATTCTTTTACATGCATCATGTAGCAATATTTATATAAATAGGTTAAAATATTATTTCTATAAAAAATAGCTACAATCAAAAGATTGTTTGTCATATAAATTAGTTAACAAGCATTTACATTTTAATTAGTGAAATAATTAAATGATTTATAGCTGTGTAACCAGCATACATTTAAATTTCTTTATTTGATTTTTTTGTTGAAACTAGTTTTGTTTGAAAAAAATAAATTTACTTACAATTTGCTTCATTATGATAAAACAAACTGAACTACTAATGCTAATAAACTAAAATAAAATCAGACATAACTTTGACAGTCCAACAAAACATAAGTTTTTTAAGTTACTAAACGAATATTAAGTTTTTCTTTATGTTACAAATATTTTAATTAAAACATTTAAAAACCAGTATCAAATATATTATTTTTACATCATCAAAACTTATTAAGTATAAGAGATTTATGTATGATAAGTTTACTATTAAAAATATTGGTATAAGAAATGTGTAAGCAAGTTGCAATACTTGCTTTAAACATAACATAATTTACTTTTAATTCAAATGAACTTTAAATTTTAGTCTATGACTTTTAGCGCTAACATAAAATAACTTTTAACTTGAGTGAGATTAAAAAAAAACTTTTTTGAAAAACTTAAATTTATTTTAGTGAAGCAAAAAGAATTTTTAGATTTCTTCAAAAATTTGCAATATATGAATTTATTGAACTTTATTTTTTTTTACTCTTAAGCTTTTGTGACGAAATGTAGTTTATTTTCGTTCGAAAACTATATTAATTTTTTTTTAATGTAGATAGAAAGCAAATTATTTACATTATCCCTTTGAAATACATTTTATAAGTCACGAAAATGTGACTAAAACTAGAAAATATATTTTTTTAAAAGAAAGTTTTGTTTGTAATTTAAAACTATAAGCACATTACTTTGAAACGTCAACTTAAAACTAATAATCGTTTTAGTTCATATACATTTTGGAATAGAACATAAATTCGTGTTTAGCAAATTTATACCTAATACAATATAGGCAGATATTATTGTAAATTTTTATATAGTTCTACAAAATTAAAATTTATTAAATTTTGAATTAAAGTGAACTCCAAAGCTACTTAAAACGTAATATAGTTTATATGTGTTTTAAAAATACAAACCTTTTTTAGAACAATTTGTACGTAAAACTAAAAATTTATCATTAATTAATTTTACGTCTTCATCAACTACCAACAAGTGGTTCTTTTAAGAAACTTTATAAATTACTTTATTATTTTTAAATTTTAGAGAAAATGTAGTCAGTGAATTTTTAGCAGGTATACGGTGCCTGTACTAACTATCTCTAAATCTTAAACAAAAGACTTTTTTAAAATAATTATGTTTCCTAAAAAAAACATATCAAGATTTTTTAGAGTTTAAATCAAACAATAAAATTATACATTTTTCTAAATACATATATTGTACTTAAAAAGTAAATAATTTGCTCAAAGTTACATTATAGTTTAAGAAAATTTATGAATATCTCTAAAGCAATGTTTTTAATGGCATACCACTTTAAAGAGTGTCTAATCAACATTTGGTATTATTAGAAATAATTATGTAACAAAAAGAATCGTACGAATTATTTTTTTCATTTAGTAAAAAAATTCTATTTTTCTTATATTCTTTATAATAAATCTCTCTGATTAATTCATTAGAACATTATTTAATCAACCTTTAGCTAAATCTTGAATTATGAAAGTAAATAAAACCAAAAACTATAAAAGATGATAGTTACCACAAACTCTTTCTTTTAATGATTTATTATATATGAATTTAGCATTTAGAATAGGGAAAACCTTCTAATTCAATTTTTTAATTTTGTAAAACAACTAAACTATATTGTAAGTTGAAACTATGTAAAAGCTAC
This sequence comes from Thalia democratica, assembly GCF_965202585.1. Taxonomy (NCBI): domain Eukaryota; kingdom Metazoa; phylum Chordata; class Thaliacea; order Salpida; family Salpidae; genus Thalia; species Thalia democratica. The sequence continues at coordinate 45,765 of NW_028139395.1, read as the reverse complement.
TAAACTATGTTTAATAGCTTTTACCTTTACTGTTATACTTTGTTTTTCAACAAACTGAAATTTTATGCTTATGCAACTTTTGTCAATGATTTTCCTTTTAAAAATTCTAAAGCATATTATTTATTTAAAATATTTTTACTAGTTGATTTGTTTACTTTATATAATCGTTAAACTACCTTAACCTTTTATAGATATAATTAAAACTTGTGCATAAACTACCTCATTTAAGGTTGGATGATAGTTCAAATTTATAGCTGCATTAACAACTACATTTTTATTCGTTAAACCAGGTAGTCAGTTCAAATTTTAGGTATTAGAGTTTTACATTAGTCTTCGTTTAGTTTTCAGAATTTCATTAAAAAAGCTACTAAAACATGGTTTAGAAAAAATTGGAAGTTATTTTTAGTTGTTGTTAATATTAAGTACAATATGTTGTTCATACTGTTTTAGTTTTAGCATTAATTAGTTTGGTTGTTAGGAAGTTGTTTTAAGCATTCTGACGTTTTACATATTGTGAAAAGTAAATATTACTTTTTACTTTAATACTTTTTTATTTCAAGTTGTAATTACAGTTTGTTATACTTATTTACGCTGACTTTTTGTATAAGGATGTTGCTGTTTTGTAGTTTCATGTATATTACATTTTTTGTTAAAACCAAAATTTTTCAAACAGCAATGTTTGACTTTCTGCTTACAAAAAGAGTACAGTAAACGATTGCTAGCCATTGTTCTTAAAAAATAAACTTAAAACAATATTTTTATTTTAACAGTTGTTAATAAGCAAATAAGTTATTATGACCTAAATACAAAAACTATTTTTTAGTAGAAACTATTATTGTCTTGGCTCTTGGTTTTATAAACCAGAATATTAAAAAAATTGTAGTAGTGCAAATTGTAACATTTAAGTGATTGTACATATATTGTAAATATTTTGAATATTCGCAATGATTTAAAACTTAAGATCTTAACTTTACACTTTAATTTAAAAAAGGCTAATACAAGTGAAAAAAATGATATATTTTTTGACAATCGTCGTAAGACTTTATCATCGTTTTAAAAATTTAGAACTTTAACATCGTTTTAATTTAAGAACGAAATACGAAAATCTAAATTACTTATAAATATATTATATTAAATATATAAAAATATAAATATATAAATATATAAGTATATTAAATATACTTAGCTATCTGCCTGATAACAAATAAATAAATACAAACACAATATGTTTGGAATTTTAACATGATTTTGTTATTGTTTAAATATATTTTTAACTATGGGTTTAATATATAGTAAAATAATTAAGTAGTAAGACAAAAATATGTAAAAGTTTTGAAAATATTGTAATACTACTGACGTCAGATAAAAACTATGTTAAATATATACTTAAAATATTTTATAAATCTGAGATTTAATAAGGTTTTAAAGGCTGTTTGTGTCTTTAAGATTTTACAGTCTAAACGGGCTGAAAACTCAACTCCTTTGATTTAACTAGTATATGAATTGATTTAACAGCTCTTTTTTCTGTGTTCATAAAAGATTGAACACTGACCGTAAAATATTAAATAACATAAAAGTGTTTCACCAGTCTTAGTTTAGTTTTCAGACATTTATCAAAACAACTACTAAAACGTCGGTATAAAAAAATTAATTACTTTATATTTTACACAATAATTTGATAAGATAAGAAAGCATTTTAGTCAGTTCTAGTATATTTTAACTCTTTCTTTCTATTACTTCGTATTTTTTATGGCTTTAAGTCTACTAAAGATTAAAACATTTTTTTATTTCTATAATGATTAGTTAATATAAAAATTTTTGTAAAAAACTGTTTATAAGCTAATAATTTTTGGCTCTAGTTTAAAAGAAATGGAATTCTAAAAACAATGTAAAGTTTTTATGTTTTAAAAAGGAATACATCTATAGAGTTTTAACACATATAGTTTAAAATTTACTCATACCCTTCTGTAAATATTTTAATTAATAATTAACAATTTTTAACATTTGTTTTTAGAATAATGAAAAAAAGATAGGAGTTCAAAAATAAAATCATTAAAGTTTTCAACGTGTAATTACGGTAACTCTAAAATAGAATGTTTCAGGACTTAATAATTCACAATTATTTTCCAAAATGAAATAAAATTATTATTTTGCTAAGGAAAACTAAAGTTGAACTACAATATGTTTTCTTTTTTGCTAAAAACTTTTTTTTAATACGTTTTTTATTAACTTTTAGAGGGATCTAAGCAGTAACGTTTATTAATGAAAATGATTACTGACTATCAAAATTTCTAATCTACTGAGCTAAAAAAAAACAAACAACATAGCAAAATTTTACGTGGGATGTACAAGCACAACATTCAAAAACAAATATATTAACCATAAAACAAGTTTAAAAACAAATTAAAAAGACAAAGTACCGAATAATCGAACTATACTTAGGAGTTAAAAGAAGCAAAAAAAGACTACAATTAAAAGTATTGTAAATACTCTGCAGGACTAAAAAAAACCGAAAAACAAAAATCAAATGTCATTCATGTTGCCTAAAAATGTACGAAATTGAAAAATTTATAAAAGATTTATCATGAAATAAAAGAAAAATAGGCAGCAACGCTGTCTTCACAATCACAATATGTATCTTAAAAGAACAACAGACACTAAGCAATAACGAAAAATAGCAATAAAATAATACCAAAAACAAGAAAAAAAACAAAGCAATAAATAAGTCAAGTTGTGCATAAGGTGTTTTTCAAGATAAGCTCACTAAAATTATTAAATCTTATTTAAAATATAATAATGTGTTTTTTTTTTATTCTTTAAAAATTTTGCTCTGTGCATTATATTGTTCTGATGATATGTATTAAACGTTGAAATTTAGTAAACGATACAAAAATTAGTTGTTCTTTTTTGTATTATAAATAAATATTTATCTATATATTTACATATAATACTATAATAACTGGCATACAAGTAGTAAAACTGCAAAACTACAATAATACACACTAAAAGTGAACCCATAAAAAAAAAATTGTTAGCTTTGTGTACATAAAATAGTTGAAGCAAATATAAACTTTTGACGTTGAAAATAAAAAATAGAATACAAATAAAAAGTTTTATCTAAAAGAGGCTTTATATAAAACACCCTAGTATATTCTTCTAATCGACATAAAATTTGATATACAAAAAAAATATATAAAATAGTATTCTAATAATTAAATAAAACATTCTTAACTTTTATTAAAACAATAATTTTTGACAATAAATTTTTATACTTAATAAAATTTTGAAATAAAAGAGACTAAATTTGTTAATCATTTTAAATATAGCTTTCAAAAGTGTACTATATCGCCCCTTTGAGGTCGATTTAACTATTGATGTTGTAAAATAAGTAACATGGTCAAAAAATAAATGTCAGTTAATTAAGGTTACGTTTTGAATTTATGCTTTATTAGATTAAGTTTAGCAAAGATCTTTTATAGAACATTTTGTACCTTAAATTAATATTTTTTAATTACTTTTTCGTCATCATAAACTATTAACAAATAGCTCACTATAATATTTTTATAAATTACCTCAAACTTTTCATTTAGTAACATTTTTATAGACACTGCATTTTTACAGGTATATAATATCTGTACTAACTACCTCTTAATCGTATAGAAAAGTAATAAATTAATTGAAAAAATTAATTATTATTTATTGTCCTCGTTTATACCTAATAATTATCGTTATAGACAACAGAAAAATTATTTTTGTTTTTTGTATTTTTGTATAAAATTAACTTTTTAAAAACATAGTTTGTTTTCCAACATTTTGTAGTTATATAAATACTTTTCACAAATTTAAAATTATTAATTAAATTAATGTTTATTATATAACGTGTAAAAAATTTTATGTTATTAGAAGAGTTTTAACTTTTTTAAAGGGAAAATCAGATTCTGTTTAAATATTTGAATTATAAAAACATCGGTATAAATTTCTACTTACTTTTTTAATATTTTCTATAATAGTTCTTGAACTTATTTTAAATAAGTATACTATATTAGTCCTTTTATTGAAAACGTCTATATACTAATGATTAGCCTTAAACTGAAATTAAAAAATCTTAGTCGATTTAAAATGTTTCAAAAAAAGGCTATCAAAAGTTTTAAATAAAAAACACAAAATCTTTTCAATAAACAATAATTGGATAATAGGTATATTTTATTTTGAAAATGTTTGACATATTCTAAAAGAAAACAGTTATATTGCATTAACTGACAACCACAAATTCTTTCATTTAATGATTGAATGCATAAACAATAAACATTTAGATTACGGAAATCCTTCAGATTACATTTTGAAGTTGCTGTAAAACAACTAAACTATATTATAAGTCAAAAAACAACCAGCTACACGTAATAAATTTTTACCAAAATTCTTAAAATTTTCATACTTAAATAAAATAATTTTTATTTTAACAAAAAGAAGGGTTTGATTTCAGTATACAATATTAAAACAGTTACTATTTTTATAAGTAACTAAATAAATTTTAAGAAAAAATAAGAAACAACTTGCAGTTCTATTAAAATATTAAATTTTTAAAGCAAGTTTTAATAAAGAAAAACGTAAATAAATGCTTTAAATTAAAGTTTTTTCATATATTTCAAAAAGTGAATATATTTAAATAAACATGTTTTAAGGCCGTTTAAAGAAATGCCTATTACAAAAATAAAAAAAATACACAAGTTATACATATAGATAAAATCAAAAAAAACTAAGAGTTAATCTTAACGAAGCTTATTTTTTTTAATTCTTAATAAAGAAAGATAAACGCGACATATTGTAAAAATTTTTAATTAAGCTTAAGTGACGTCATTAGTTTTTAGTTGCAACTTAAAACTGAATATACTATTTAATATGTTACTGAAATGAAATCATCATATGTACCAATAACTTTTTGTTTTTAAAGCAGCTTGACAATGATATTCTAGTGTTTTTTATTAAAGTCAAACTTAAAAAACTGAAAATTATCTATAGTAAACACATTTGAAAAAAAAAAAAAAACTTTTTGAACAAATAAATTTTATAAAATAATTATTTTTATCGTAGTTTACAATTAATTTACTTAAATTCAAACCAACTTACCTTTTTTCATAAATTTCAACATGTATAAATTTATAATAACAAGTAATTTGGATATTAACTATTAAAAACACTAATAATAAATTGTTGTACAATGCTTCAGTAAAAAATTTCATATTTAAAGATTAAAACTTTTACGTTTTTAATATAATTCAATTGCAATATATTATGCAATAATATAACATATACTTTGTTACTACATTTTTTAATATTATTGTTTTAAAAAAAGAAAAGGCATTTTTTTTGTGTCATCATGTAATTATAGTAATTGGTAGCATTTTATTTTATTTTATTCGAAACAGTAAATTGAAAACAATTACCTAAATTACTTAAATTACTGCACGTATTAAAATAATTATATCTAAAGTTTAATGTAATACTTAATTCAGCTTGTTTAAACATAGAGTTATAACATTTTAAACTTCTCATATTTATGTACACTTAAATAGGCTTTTTGTTTAGTTTTAGATTCTTAATGACGTCAACAAAATAAGGAAAATTTAAAATCTAAGCTTTAATTTGTAGATTCGAAAAAGTTAGTACAAGTTAAAAAATGATAAATTTTCATGACGACAGCCTAAGATGTTATCATCGATATAAAAATAAATTTCATTTAGAACTAAACACAAAAAATTAAATTACTTAGAAAATAATTTATTTAAGTAAATTTAATTATCTGCCTGATAACAAATACATTGTATATTTAGAATTGAAACTTGATTATTCTTTATTATCGGTTTTGAAGTAAGTGAATTATAGTGAAGTACCATAAATGGAAAATATGCGTAAACACTTTAAATAAGTTGTAGTATTACTGACGTTTTATAAATACTATGTTAAAAATATGATTAATATATTTTTAAATTTGAGGTTTAAAAACTAATTTTCTGTTTGCGTTGTCGTTCAGTTTTGACGGCCTATACCGGCTGAAAATTCTATTCGTTTTATTAATTCATAGTTAAACTAATTTAATAGTTAAATTTTCTATTTTAACAAAAACTGAGAAGTCTTTTTAATTATCAAATTTTAAACACTAGAATGTACTGATCTGTTCATAACTATCAACAAAAGCTAACACATTATAGATTATTAGCAAGCAAACACATTGACTAACTTTTGCAAAGACAAAATTTAATTTTAACTTTTTCTACTTAAGTTGTTAACTTACATTATTTCAACTTAAAATTTAAAAAGAAACTGCTCCGATTCACTATAAATATTTTACTAAATATTTTGTTGGACCATATTGCGTCGTCAGTATTTTTTTATAGCACAATCCAAATATTTTTAATATTTTATTAGTTGTTACAAAACACATTATAGGTGTATTTAAATGATAGAACTAACAAAATAGTTAAAATATTATGTCTTAAAACCTTAAAACAAAATAGTTTATCACTATGGATATCCTAAAGTTATTTTGTCATGTTTTTAAATGTCTGTTGACCCCTAATAATGAGATAAAACATTTCTATTCATATATTTATCTAAATATTAAAACTATAACTAAACAGTGCAAAAATATATTTAGCTAGCTAAAACTTAAATGTGATACGTATAAAATTTAAGTATAAAAAGCAGTTGACAATTACTAAAATCATAAAGTTCAAATATAGTTTTTCTATAAAACAAAAAAATGTGGTATTATATTTTAGTTGTCAAATAAATATCCATAAATGAAATATCTCGACCATATTAAACAAACTAAATTAAAAAAAACCTATTTTTATGTAATGTGTTTTTAAATATAATTCAGACATACTAGCTATTTTTTTAATAGATAACTAATAAAATAGTCAAACAATAATTTTAATTTTTGTAAACTTGTTAAATTGTAAACATAGCTGTTTAGCCTTTTTTAGGCTGAAAAACTTTTATTAAAAATATATAAAAGAATGCATTTTCATGAAATGAAAATGAATTGCATGTTATATATTTTTAATAAGTTATGCACCAGAAAAAAGATGTTCAAAAAACTTTTATATAAAGACACCAAACTGTAGCTAAACTAGTTAAATTAAAAAAACGTTAATTTATTTTGACGGTAAGATGTTTTTTACTTTATGATTTTTATTACTTCGTTTTTTTTTTGTAACAAAACTTATATCTAAATTATCTTAAACTCTAAGTAGCTAATGTTCACTAATTAATATAATTTTTTTAAGGTAGAAGCTAATTAAAAAGGAGGCATTTTCGAGTATTGTATAGTAAAAGTAATGAATTTTTTTTAGTTTGTATAAAATATTTTAACAGAGTTATTGAAAGTTTTATAAACTAAGCAAATTTTGTTATTTAATGTTAAAAAACTATTATGGTATAATTAAATTTTAAGATTTATGTTATGAACGGTGCAGTAAAAATTACTTTAAATAAAAAATGCTTATTATCTAAATCAAGGTGATACTTCAGTCATATAATGATTAGCTGTATCAATTTTTTCAAGTTTGCCAACAAACGGTTGCTTCAGTAATTTGTACTTAAGCCCCCTTTGTTAAAATCACATCAGTGGTTTCTCGCGACTCTTCCTGCCTGATAAGTCCTAATTAGGACGAAACTGGTCGTAGGATTGTCTCCGATGCTGTTGTTGTTGATCTTGCGGTAAAGTTCATTAATTATTAATAATTGTATAAAACATATAATTTTGTTTGAAATTAAGGTGTTTTGAAATTTCTTGTAAATTTTCAAAATGCAGTATCCGTACTCACTAACAAACTCAGAAAATTTAAAAAAAGAGAAAAACTTTATATATGTATAAATAAACTAACTGTTTTAATACTGATGGTGAATAAAAGACAAAACTTATTTCAAGCAGTCAATATATTTGTAAAATTGTATAACAAGTTAAATTTTATGGACGTTAAGTGATGAGTTTATTTGTTTGTGAACTTTATTTTATCTGGTAATGCAATATGAAGCCTTTACAAGTTGCATAAAATACACTATACATACAAATGTGGTTGGTTTTATTTTCAAATACACGATAACACTCAATTTATATGAACATTGCTTCTTTTTTGTTCAGGTAATTGTTTACTAAAAGTGCATAATTTTTGAGATTTTTTTATAAATAAAAAAAGAACTATTTTTTAATAAAAAAGAATAATTTTTATAAATCCGTAAGGTAGTAGCTTTGTTTGATAATGTTTTTTTTGCAGTTGTGTTTAAAACAACTTACAAGTCGAAATTAGGGTTAGTTATAGCAATTTAATAATATTTGCGTGTAAATTTTATTTTATTAAATAGATTTCAAGAAATTTCGACGACTTTTAGATTTTTCGTCACAATTCGCTTTTAACTACAGTTTATTTTTACTTTGAAAAATTTATATAGATGTCATTTTTCTTACCGCAAGTTTTCAGCCGCAGATTAATGGGCTGATATTTTACTATTTTTATTTAAAGAATTAGGTAACAAATTTTATTTTGGTTTACTTAATAAACATTTTGGTAAGCTTAAGTTGGGATAGCGATAAGGATATAGATTCACCTAATACGTGCTGTGTTATCATTTTACCACATTTGCATAAGTTTTTATAGTGTTATAAATGAAATTAATACTAAAAACTTACAACTGCAGCCAACCCTTCAACTACTAATAAAAAGAGTTACATGTGCTTTTTCAAACTTCTTTTAAAACAAAGAGTTAAAAGCTAAATTGCTTTCTCAGTAAAAAACAGTTTCTTTAACTTTCCTTTACTAAATATATACTTTACTCTCTTCTTTTCTCTTTATAAATATATAAACAAAACCTTTTTCAAACAATATTGTCATGTAGTAGTGTTATTTACTGGTTAATACTTACATATTCATTGAGAACAAGTGTTATAGACACTATAAACAGTAATCTGTACATAGACTTATCTAAAGAACATCAGTTTTTTTTTATTTAAAAAAGTTACAAGTCTGCAAAAATCATTTTAAAGCTTCCCTTGACTTTATTAACTCACTTAGGTAAATTGCTCAGTAATTACTTATATCTTAAAAAGTAAAATAAAATCAGCTTTTACAGTAATGTTATTATAGCTGAAAATTACTTTTATAAAGGTATTCTGAGGTTTTATAATTTTTGCACCATGTTTATCTACAAATGAGGCATAGATATTTTTGTATGAGAAGCTATAGCGTATGTGAATTATAAACAAGAAAATAAGTTATTCGTCCAATCTGTTCAGTTCTTTATTTATTAGTAATTAGTTATTTTTAGAGTGAGTCGTTTGCAATTATTTCTACTTCAATGTATTATTGTTATAGTATGCTTAGCATTTACATTTTTTTTGACATTCAGATATCAAGATCAAAAACTGCTAAACTTTATTAACTAACTTTGTTTTAAATAATATATCATACAAGTTTTAAATACTACGAAAAAAATTAATTTACTCTTATTTTTTTATCTTAACTGAAAAAACCTATATTTAAATATTATCAAATAAATTTAGATTAATATCGCTAAAAATTTTAATGTGAAAATACGCAATGAGATTGTGTTTTTTCATAAAAAAAATTCTTTTTATTGTTTAACTTTTATACAAAATATGTCAAAAATTTTTAGCACAAAAAAAAAATTCCAAGCTTTCAAACATGTTTTTAAATGGTCATTTTTTAGACTAAATTATGTTTATATTAATGTCTTCAACTATTTTATCTGTTCGTTTGTAAAAAAAAGATAACTGGTATATTTTTAATTTTTACAAGGAAGTAACTCTACTAAAAACAACTTGAAAATATTTACTAAATCTATACACGTTTACTGTTAATTTCTTAGTTGCATACTTAAAAACTAATACATTTGTAACTGCCATGCTAACGAACTCTCTTAGTTTAAATACTACAGGTACTGTTTACCTGCTATAAAAACAAGCCTCTGGAAACTGCATTTAGTAGTAGTATGTTTAACTATTTGAAGAGATAAAAAAATTATTTTGTTTGTTATTTGTCGTGACGCAAAAAAAAAATATTGATTAATATTATTAAAGTCTAAAATGATAAACTTGATATAAAAATGTTAAATTTGGCTATTATTTACTTTAAAAACAGTTTTTGTTTTTTTTATAAGTATACCAAGCTTAGTAATTTAATATTTATTTAGCTAACTAGTTATTAATATAGTTACAACCCTAAAAACTTAAACATTCAAAGTTTAAAAATAAATAAATACATGTAACATTTACCTACTTATAACTTCTGTTTAATGTATTTTGTATTTAAAATAAAACAAGTAAGTTAATAAAATTATTATTACTTAATAGTTATACAAACTTTAGAATAAGTTAAATACAAACAGCACAAAATCTTTTTTAAACCAAAAAAAAAAAGATCAAAAACGTATGTAATATTTTAATGATTTTTACTAAAATAAACAATTTTTCCTATTTAGAAAACATTATCAAACTTTAAACTAAAATATAGTTTAGCTTTTACAAATAATTTTTTCTAATAACTGAAATTATTACACAAACTTAACGGAAAAAAGCAGTAGCTTATAAATAATAATTTTTGACTTGGAAAATTTCATTTTCTACGTATTTTTCTCTTAATAAAGTAGTTTAAAGCTATTAATTGTATATTAAAGATTTATAAGGTTATAAGGTTTTCAACTGTATCATTGTTTTCATTTTACATAAAAATATTTTTTTTGACTGTATACATGGTTTACAATATATTTCAAACGGTTTTAGAAATAAATATCCTATCTAAAATGTTTAAAAGTATTGTGTTATTTAAATTTATCGATTAACATGTTTGTTCTCAAAGTTATAAGATAACCTTTTAGAAATAAAAGTTCTTCTGTATAAGTTAACTAAAATATTAATGCATTTGAGACAACTTTTAAAAATTAGCTATATGTCTGCTTTATTTTAAAACTGAATTTAAGTAAAATTTATACGATAAAAATCGTAAAGATTTACGGTTTTTTACACATAACGTAACTACAATTTGGATGATATCTAATATAAATTTGTATGTAAATTTTATTACGTGCAATTATTGCAAGAAAGTATAAACATAATAATGATAGGCGGCTTAAAAGTTTTTGTCAAATTAATTGCCGTACCAGTGGTATTAAAAAAATGACTGCTTTACATACTTTTAATTATTAAGTTATTAGGGAGTTTTTTTATTAATTAATGTTTCGTTTTAATTAATTTAATTTAACTACATCCAGTTTCTAGTTGTTTGATGTGGCTTCATCTACTATTAACTTAGGTATCCTTTCGCAGCCAATAGAACATTTATAATCAGTTATATTTGGGTTAAAACAACTTTTTTTTATCACTATAAAAACAAAATACAACCAATATTTTTGTTAACATAAGTTTAGATATTTTATATTAGTTCATAGTTTGTATAATTATAATTTATAATTTATAATTAAATAATTTATAACAATAATTTAAAATATTTTGATTAAAGCTAAAATGTTGTTAAAAACACTTTTAAGTCTTTAATATAAATTGTACGCAGTGTTAAGATTATGTGTTTCAATAAAGTTTTAGTTATATTACCAGGAAATTCTAAGCACAAAATTGTTTAAACAGCATATAAGAAAAACTTTTAAGAATTATCTATTATTAGTTGTTTTTTGACGAAAAAAAGAGCTCAAATAATTGGTCCATGGACCTGGTGTACGCAAAAACCTTAACAATAGTTAAACAAAATGAAAAACGAAAGAAATAAAATTAATAAAATAAAACAAAACTAAACGTAAACTAACTGAATTTTTTTTCAACATAATACTCTGAATCTTATTTAGTAACATAAGAACAAAAAAAATATGTATAACTTTAAATTAACTTTTAAAAGAAGATAAACAACACTAATAGCAAACATTTGAATATTTGATATATAGGTTATAACCTTTAAAATTAAAGTAAAATGTATTATGGTGAAAGATTTTTACAAATTTTTATTTTAATTACTTTGTCCTAAAAATGTAATTTTTATTTCATTTGATAATTTAATTTGAAAAATAAAAATATTTTACATTTGAATAGTTAAAAAACTGTTGTAGAATTTTTTTAAGAATTTTAAAGAAGTTATTTTACAATAATTAAACTCTACATTTATAAATGAAAATATGAAGATAAGTACTGTAAAAGGTTTTTATTCAATAAAAAAAAAACAATAATAATTACAACAATAAAGATATTAACAACAACAAATTTCTTTTCATTAAAAATTTTTTTTTTTTTTTTTTTCAACATTTGTCTAACTCTTAACTGTAGTAAAGAAAGAAAAAAACATTTGCAAAGATAAATTAAAGAATAATTTTTCTTTAAATTGCTCACAAAGAAATCTTTTAACATAAGTTTGATTGAAACAGTTATCTCAGCTTACTTTTTAAATAATTTATTTTCTGCTAAAAGATAAACATCATTAACTATTCTATTTACATTTGCATAAAAAATAAACGTATAAAACAACTTTCCATCTATTTTATTAAAAATAAAATGATAGAAAATACTTATATAGTTTTGAAATATTAAAACTTTGTTCATATATTTTTAGCTATTTATGACGCAATGTAGTTTATTTATGTACGAAAAATAAATAAACCTTTTATCTAATCTAAAAGTTTTTCAATAATTTGTTTGGGTCAATTATAGAAAATTTGTAAGTCACAAGACTTTAAATATAAAAAGTAATTATATTTGTAATAGTAGAAAGTTTAAAATTAGTTGCAGTTTAAACTTTAAAGTAACTACTATAAAACGCAATCTCTTTTTTTAATTAATTTTAATAAAACATTAAAAATTATTTTTACAACTAAATTAAAGAAATTTTTTGTTCTCCGAATTTTAAATATCATTTTAAGAAAAGATAAGGTACCAAACATTAACATTTTAACTAACAAAACAATATTTAGTTGTGTAACTATACAAACTTAATTTCTAAGCACCTTGCATAACATTATATTCAAATACTTCTAAGAAAAGTTACATATGTTTGTGCATACTTACGTTTGAAAAAGCATTATCTAAACATAATGTTTTCGATTATTTATTAGTATTGTTTATACAAATGTTCAAAGGATTTACGCTAAATTTTAAGTAGTACTCTTAATAAGAAAGATAAGTTTTGACAATTAGTGTTTTAAGTTGATAAACACTTATAATAGCGGCTAAACTGATTTAAGTTTCTAAAGCAGAAAATTAAGAAGTGTGTGATGTTACCCAATTTGTCAGTTTATTATAACATTCTATACACAGTCAAATCTAAAATTTTGTTGTGATAAATTTCTTTGTCAAAAACTTCAACTAAATGAAGCAAACAAAACTAAATGGTAACTAAATATTAAACTTAGATTCTTTAGTTTTCAAAAATTTAAGACTTTATCAAAGTTTTACTTGGCAATAAACATAAACTAATAAACTACTTAAAAATAGTTTACAAAGTATATCTATAAATAATAGATATATTGCACGTTTGACTGTAAGGTTAATATTTTTTTAATCTATATCATTTTCGTTACGGCTTTATTAAGATAAAGTATTGTATTAAAGTATTAAAAAAAAAATAGTTAATTTTTTTTTAAGTTCAAGTGCTACTGACGTCACATATGTATTCACATCAATTATTTACTTAAAGTATTCTATAGATTTAAGGTTCAAAAGAGTAATTTCAAGTCGATGTGTAGTCAAGTTTTTACGGCCTAAACCGGCTGAAGCTTATAACTATTTCAGTTGATTCTTTTTTTATTCAAAAAACTAGTAATTCTTTCTTAGTTCGAAAACCTGAGATGTATTTTGAGCTATTATTTAATAAACACTATGCTACATTACATAACCATCAAAAACAGTCCATGTGACATTTTGCGAACTAATTTCATCCATACAAAAAAAAATATTATAAATGAAACTTCTTTCATATAAGAATGCAAGGTTGTTTAATTATAATATGTAAAATTTGTATTTTAATTGTTTAATATAAAGTTATGTTGCAATATGTTAATTATTGAAATTTAAGTTAAAGAGTTGTGTTACGATTATAATTAAAGTTTATAAATTACAAAATTAATGAGTCAATGAAAATTAATAAGTTATTAAATAAAGATGTGAAATCAAAGTTATGTAGTTAGTTATTTCTAAACAAAGAAAGTTTATGATTATGCAAGTATAAATAATTCTAATGAAGTTTTTATTTTTCTTAATGGTTTTATTTTGAAGTAAATAATTTGTTTTTAGAACAATAACTTTGAATTTATTTTATTTTATAAAACTGTTTAAATTATACTAGATAAATAAAATATTTTTATAGCTAATTACAAAAGTCTTAAGTTTTCGAGAAAACAAACTTACGCACCCCTTGACCAAAGTATCACGCTATGCAACTGATTAATAGTATAATCTTAGGTAATTATTATTAATTGTTAGTATCTTAAAATCTTCAACTCTATTTTGTTTTAAAACATAAATTATCAAAGATTTCTAATTCGGGTATAAAACTTTTATTCTAAATAATAATATATTTTGCTTTGTTTCTTAGTTTTAAACTTTAGAATATAAAATTTATTAGAAAGCGCTTAACTAAAACAATAAAGAATGTATGTAAATATAGAGATATTATATAGTTTCACCCCTATTTTGTTCAATAGTTAAGTATAGATAACAAAAAAAACTAGTTTCACATTGAAGTTTTTATATTTATGTTTTTCTATAAAAGTTCTGTGACTTTGATTAAGTATTTAAAAGAAGATCAGCTATTTCTCTAAATAGAATTTACTATCTATTTAATTATGAAATTGACTAATTAAAAATATTTAAGTTTAATGTGCAACTATCTTTGTCTAAAAAACAGTTAATAAATAATAAAATAACTTTATTTGTCTTAGTAAACATTTATAATTTTAATATCAAAACGTCTAATTGTATACTCAAAGTAGTTAATAAAAGAGTCAAAAATTATTAAGCGTAAAATAAAATAAACAAAAGTTATCAGTTTTTTAAAACACATTAAAATGGTATATAAATAATACAAATACTTTAGTGTTACCTTAATATTTTCTTAGAAAAACAAGCATGAAATAAATGAGATTATAGTTTGAAAAAATTAATCTAAGTTTTGATAATGAGACAACAAATATTTAAATATGTAAAAACCAATTATTACATCATTTTTGTTGTAAAACCGTAACTCAATATAGAAATATTAATGTATTTTTTATTGTTTATAAAAAACTAAAACATTTTACTATTTATTTCATTTTATAATTATTTATCTTAATGGAATTTACTCCAACTGTTATAATTGTTTTTCATCATACTAAAACTTTTTACAAATGCAATTCTTTTCATTGTTTCGAAAGCTTTGAAATTTAATTTTTATTTTTTATTTCACTTATTTATTGTTTTATTTTTATAATAATTAAACTATTTTAACTTTTATAGAGATGATTAAAACTTTTCCTTAAGTTTGGATTATCATAGCTTTAAATTTTTATATTACAGCCGCATAAATGATTAAATGTTTGTTCCTTAAACCAGATAGTCGATTACATTTTGTAAAATTACGTTACATTGCATCGGTCTTTATTTAGTTTTTAGACTTTTATTATAACAACAACTAATCATCAGTTTATAAAGACATCCAAAAGTTTACTTTTAATTATTCTTTGCCTTACACACTATACTTTTTAATTTTATCTTGTTTTAACTTTATCAGTCTTAGCTGTAATCAATTTTTTTAAAGATTATTGATGCGTTAAAAAGTTTGATTAGTAAACATTTTACTATTTTAATGATATTACTTTTTAAATTTTTTAGTTATAACAACTCTTAATGTTTTTGTGAAGTATAAAGTAATAATTTACATTATATCAACAATACTTACTTTATGTAGTACAAACACTAACAATTAGTATACAGCTTAGTTTAAAAAAAAACACTTAATAAATTTAAACAATTGCTTAATTTTTTGTTCATCTTATTTAAATATAAATTATTAAAGTATTTAAGAAATAACCTAATCCTAGATGTAAAATCTTGGAGTCAGAGAATCATAAATCTGCCATTGTAAAATAACTCTAAGTATAATAAGTTTTATAAGCATAAAACTTTTATCCAAGTAATTTTTTTTTGCTTTATTTCTTATTTATTGTTTTAAAAACTTAAATTACTCAATAAAGCGGTTAAATAAAGTTATAAAAGACGTATATAATAAATCACTCTCATATTTAATAGTTGTTAGAAGCTAACAACATAAACTGTTTTAACATCAGCAATCTTAATATTTTTATATTTATAAAAAAAGTCATGTTAGCGAATTGGCGTATTTAGAAGAAGATATGTTATTCCTCTAAATAAATTTCATTATGTAGTGAATTATTAGTAAACTTAACTAAGTATTAAACTTATGATGTGCACTAAGTTATGTTTAAAAACAACTGAATAAAATATTAAAACTGTTTTTTTTTTCGTAAATACTTTTCATTTTTAATTTACAATATTAAGTTCCCAAAATAGTGAATACCAATATCAAAAAGCATTAGTCACAATAAAAAGAAAACTTAAGTACTATTCTTATACATGTAAGTGTTTTTAAATAAACCACTATGTGGTTGTAAAGGGTATAATATTTGTGTAAAATTTATTCTTTCACAAACACACATAAAGTAGTTTAGATTTTGATTTGCATAATATGATGACAGTAAAAATAAGCATTTTACGTTTTACCTATTCACAAATTAGTCATTTATATATTTTCTCAAAAATTATTATTTACTCAAACAAAACAACAAACATTTGTTGTCTTAATTATTAAATTTAAAAGGTTGTTGATTAAACGATTTACTGTAAACTTGAGAAAGTTTTTTTTTACCTTAATTTGCAATGTTTACTTTTAATTTTTAATGAGAAACAAACTAATCTGCTAAAATCTTATTAAACATATTTTCTAAAAGTGCGCGATATCTATTTTTTATGTCAATTTTATATACCTACTGAGATTGTAGAAGAATAATTAACAATTTCCAAGGGTTATGTTATATATTTATACAAAATTGGCAACTGTTAAAAATGCATTTTTTAAATAGCTGTTTTTTAGTCTTTTTAGTTGTAAAACTTAATATTTGTTACAAAAAGTTTTTACTCTATTTTAAACTACTAACAAATAACTAATCTTAATATTTTCATAATATTTTATTATTTCTAAATAGTGGAAAAGGTCAAGTCATTTAATTTTTATCAGGTGTATATCACCTGATGTATATATTTCTTTTAATTTAAAAAGTAAATAGTTGTTTATAAAATAATTTTAAGATTTCGCAGCCAAAGTTTTAAGGTATAGAAATCGTTTGAAGTAACAAATAAAACTTTTATGTTTCATAATTTTTTTTTTTGAAAAAAAAAACTCAGTAGTTTATCATAAAATAGCACTTTTTTCAAATTCTCTCAACATTATGCTGAATAAAAAAAAACGTTAAACTTGCTTTTATATACTTATTGTTCTCTAAAAATGAACATTTTGAATACACTTTTATAAAAATTTATTCATTCATTTAAGAAATTAATATTTGTAAAAGATACTAACTTCAATAGTATTTGATTAACATTTAGTAGTGTTAAAAGTTTCACAAATTATTTTAAACAAGTAACAAATATGTATTTGACCCAAAACTTGTTGCAAATAGGTACATAATACTAATATTTTTTGTTAACACTGCTTTAGTAATATCATTAACTAAATGTCAAAATTCAAAAAGCAAAGAAACTTATCACATTTTAAAAGCTTGAGAAAAAATATCAATAGTTTTGTATAGAAAACAACTAATTTTCAAATTGCAGTAATTGCCTTATACTTACAATTTATTTTATAAACAAAGACTATTTGACGAGCTCTGAGAAAATTGAAATGTTTATTCATTTCGACTTCATTTTTGAAAACCACCAAACGTCTCTGTGAAGACTATTCATAGATACAACTAATTGTTAACAACATACACACTATAATAGTATGAAGTTGCAGTTTAACAAGTATAAAATGGTATAAAAACATAACTAATTATATTAAACAGTCATAGTTTTTTTTTTTTCACAGACTACATTTTTATATTTATACAACTTTTTTTCTTTTCTTGGTAGAACAAAACATTTTGCTTTTAAAGAATTATTAATTTTCATTAAAAATATTTTTAGCACCTGTCTTTAATCATAAACGACCAGTTTAATGGCTCTATGTTTTTAAGATCAGAATACAGAAAAATATAAAACAGTGTAAATTGTAATAATTGTGTGGAAGATGATATATATGTTAGTATATATTACTCTTCAATAATTCAATGTATATAATAAGAGTTTATTAATGATATTATACATTTAAATATTACAATTACAGCAATTATTTGTTTTGTTAAAACCCATTAAATAAAAAATATCTTTTTTAAAGTTAGTTTTAGTTTATTTATACATTACTATACGAAATACTTTGTATAGAAAATATATTCAAAAACTAAAAAAATTTCTAGTTAAGTCAATAGTTATAAATCACTATTTCTTGAAGACTTTTGTGTTTTTGAATAATGTTGTACCACCCTAAGGACATTTTTACTATGTATTACTACTTTATCTCATTAATTTGGAATACGGCTGGTCATGTTAAAAAATAATGCTACTGACATTTCTTTAAACAAATAAGTTAATCTAGTTAAAAGACTTTAGTTATACTTTCTAAAAGTTTTTAGTATTTACATATAACTAGAAACTTGATGCAGTTTTATATATAATTTGATATTAAAAAAAATTGTTTTGAAGCTTAAACTAGCTGTTTAAAATATTCATAGCGACAAAAGTTACAAAAATGGACTTAAGTAAACAAGAAACATTCTAATTTTAACTGTAAAGTATTTAAAAAAAAAATTTTGTTGTAATAATAGAAACGTATGAATATATATAAAACTTGTATTTATTAAAAATACTAACTAGTTGTATTTTAAAGCATTTAAAACAAAATGAAGTACTCTGTTATGAAATTTAAACATTGAAAAAAAATTGATAAAACTGAAAAACACTATATGATTAGTTTGTTAAAGTAAGTAAAGTTAGAAAGTCGTTGATACTTTTGTTACTTTTTCATTTAGTTCATTTATCATAATATATATAAATTTTATTTTTATTTAAGTAATCTCATGTATAAGACAGCTGTTAATTTTTTTTCAAAGAAAATTGCTTCTCTCTAGTTAAAATTTATATCAACAAGTTTTGGTATATAAAATACTTAGTTAATTAACTTTAATCAAGAAACACCGAAACTTCTGATTACAATTTATTAAACTTTTTAAAAGATAATAGTATGTAGTATTAGACCTAAAAGCTACATATTTACAGCTACACAAATATAAAGTCAAAAATAACAACGAATCTGAAAACTTGAAACTAAAATATTTTTTATAAGCAAGTATATTGAGTATAAAACCTTGAAAACTATTTACTTTGTAGCTTTACGATAAAAATTACAAACTCAATATTCTACAGTTTGAACCAAATAAACACGTTTCAAGTCCGTTTAAAGAGACATGAAAATTAAAATTAATTTTTGCTAAATTAAACTTAGAAGTTAAAATGAAATTAACTAAGAAGTTATTATGATCCGGAAAGTTCATTTACAAAAAGTTAGCAAAACTTAAACGGAAATGCGACAATATTCTTAAAAAATTAAGTTATGATTTAAGTGGCGTAATAGGTGTTCACATGCAACATCAAACTTTAAACTTTTATAAAAAAAAATTATCAAACTTCTTATAAAGGTTTGTTATCAATAATTTTAGCAATTTGAAGCAGCTTGTAAATGCTGTACTTGTGTTCTAAATCTGATTTAAACATGTAAAACTGTAAAACTTTTTAGAACATATACTTAGCAAAAATTATTTATTTATAATATCAGCAGTACAAAATGTGTTTCTTTACTAAAAGAGTTTGTTCTTAGTTTTTTAAACGTTATTTTGTTTTAAAATGTTCCAGAGTTTACATTATTAAAATATATTTGTAAAATTAAAGGTAATTTTGACGATTAAATTTTTTGTTTAGACACAGTTTAAATTAAAAGTAAAGTACAATATAGAAGTGGATAAATTTGAAATCATTCTTTTTTTCATACAATTAGAATTGAAACTGAGAAGGTCAAACAATTTTGTCACTGTCAAAAGTATAAATTTAGTTTATATAAACGATGCTTTAATATTATTCAAAAACTTTTTTTTGTAAATAAAATGTGGTATATTCTTAATTTTAAATAAGTAAATTGTCATTTTTTCTTTTATTATTTTTATTCATAAAAAACGCCCATTTTATAGTTTTTTTTTTAAAGATGAGTAACAAAAAACTATAGTATAAAAATGTGAGCAACTAATAATGATTATGTAATTTTAAAACAAAAGATAAGCATATTACAAATCTAAGCAAATGAACAGGCAACAAGACTGTATAAAAAAAAATTTTTGTTAGAGTTTTTTTTAGTATATTTATGCTTTAAATATATTTTAAAGTTAATTTTTTACATTTTTAAATAATATGTAGTTCTAAATGGTCTACTCATATTACACTTACTAAATATAAAAGGTTGTTTTGTAATTTATTGCAAAATAAGGTATATGGTAAATCAAAAATCTTTTGAATAGCATTTGTTCGAAAATATCCGTGCATTTACTGCTTGACATTAAACTTAAGTAAAAAAGGTTCAAACAACTATTTATTTGTATCTGCTTTATTTTAGGAAGATAATTTAAATTTTTCTATTACTTCAACCATGGTGCATGTAAAATCCACTCTTGTAACAATATTTTGTTCTTAGTCAAATTAAAATTGTCACAGCAAACTTAAAAATCTTCTATTTTTTACTAAAAAGGTAGCTAATTTATTTTACATTATAAGAACAACATTAAACATTTTTTTTATTAAAGTATCAACAAAATCATCAGCGAAAGTCTGCAGAGAAGAAGTCTGAACTTTCGTATGTAGTGAGATAAGCTGAAGTTTACAAAAGGATTAATCATACAAATTAGTATAGTCAACTTTTTTGTTAAAGTTTAAACTAACACAAAAACCATATCTTAAGTAGAATAATTAATCATTATTTCAAAAAAGAGCAGTTTAAGGTGCTAAACTTAAATAGATTTCATGTTGATGTTTTGATATATAACAAATTATAAACTGTGTTTAAATAAAGTAAAATAAAAAAGTGTTTATGTGCAAATTATAAACCTTGATTAAAAATCATCTCAACTGTCCATTGGACGTAGTAAAAAAATGCATGGTATATTATTAATTTTAAGTTTTTATTATTATTTTTTATATTATTAATTTTTAAGTTGTGGTGTTTTATAGCACGGTGCTTTAATACAATTATTGGTCAGGGCTTAGAATGCTTAATAACAGTTTTAGCTTTGTTCTTTGATGTATTACGGAACTGCGTGTAAGTGATTTATATCTTAAAAACTTTATTTTAAATTGTTATATAAAGTTGTATCAAACTCTACTTATGTTAAAGTTCAGATTTAACTTTTATAATATTATAAGTATTAATTTCCTTAAGTTTCTATAGCTATAATTACCTATATTAGTTATGATTAAATGATAAATATACAGCATTTCGTAGCACTTCAATTTAAAATTCTAGTATTTTATTTTTGTTGTTTTACGTGTTTTTATTATAAAAGATTACTTATAATGTATTTAAAATGATTGTAATTAAAAGCTTTAATCAAAATGCATTTAATGCTTTTTTAAAAACACATAATTAAATTATTTATCTTGCATTGCAAAGTATGATTTTAGATGAATTTTGACTGTTAATTTGTAGACTATAATAAGTCTTAACGATTTTATACTGTGCTAGAAAGCTTAAGTCTGTTTTAAGTGGTTATTAACTTTAAAATGTTATTACCTGTCAGTGTCTTTTAAAATTTTGTATACTTCAATTTTTTAAGTTTCTCATTGGATAGCTCTTGAAAATTTTTTTGAATTAACAATTTTTAAAGCAGGAACTACTAATTAAAGTGTTAAAATTATGACGTAGCTGTGTAAGTTGTTAAAACGAATACTTTTTTTTTAATAACAGAAAATGTTTGGAAAATGTTTATTTTCAGTAATATACACTTGTTTCAAAAATAAATAACCACATTATTTTCTATAATATAGATTCTACGTATATAATAAAATAATCGTTTATTATGGGATTGATTATTTATGATGTCAGCAACATTTGAGAAAATTGGTTTATATCAAGATTGAATGATATCTCAAATTTAAAACTCATAAGAACAAATTTTCAAAGTAAAATTTTATCAAAAATAATTGTAATAGTAGAAAATTACAATTGCAGTTTAAAATTGTAAACAATTATTTTAAAATTAAAAATATTATTTTTTAATTTATCTGATAGTTTACATGCAACAAACATAATTATTTCGAAATTTAAGTTTAATAAGTAATTTTTTATTTAAAATAATAATGAATAAAAGATATTTTGTCAAATAGGTTAGTTACCACGCATTTACGTTTTAATAATAATTTTAAGATGTACAATACATTTTTTATTTTAGTGGAAATTAACTTTAGTTTAAGTGTAGAACTGTTAGAGCTAAATTAAACAATTAGCTTATACGTTGTTTTGAATAAAGTTTTTATGACTAACTTATACTTGTTCTAATAAAATAACAAGAGTTCGTAAATATTTTTACTAAAACTATGTAACAAAAATTTGCTCAACTATTTGAAGTTATTGCTTTCTAAAACTATTTATGACGTAAAGTAGTTTATTTTCATCTAAAAATATCAAAAAATTTCTCATTGAAATATGTATACATGATAAAACGGAGTTCCTTGTTTTAAAAATTCTTAAAGTCATAACAAGGTGAATAAACACAAAAATAAAATGTTGAATATTAAAACTTAAAGATGTATGTCAAAATTGTATACAAATTACTGTAAGACAAAAGTTTTAAATTTTTTGTTTTCAAATCTCACTGTTCATCTAAATGCAATCTATAAAATTATTATGACAATTAGCCTAATAAAGAGTTTTGTCTAGAAACGAAATGCAATGAAATAACAGATAAACTACTACTTTATTTTAAAACTTTCAAAAAAATATTATAATTATAAATATTTATAAGTCCTTTGTTGTATAGCCAACACACATTCTAATTTCTTTAAGTCCCTTTAAGGAAACTTTTATTGTTTGAATAAAATAAAGTATTCAATTTTTACTTAGAAAAATTGTCTAAAATTTATAAACTTCTGTTTTTTAATAAAAAAAAGTCCTAGGTTTTTAAACTAAACTTTATCACGATTTGAGTCTATTAAATATTTGACCTTTTTTTATAGAATCACATCATAGTTATGCAATTTAGAACTATTTGTTATACTTTAGATAAACTTCCTTTTATAAGTTTTTTAACAAGTGTGATTGTTTTATAACTAAAGATATATTATAATTGAAGCTTTATGGACTATATGAACGGTGAAGATTACAATTAAAACAATTAAGAGAGAATAACATAAGTAATTAACTTTAAATATGAAAACTTATCGACCTAATTTACATTGACAGATTAGCATATTTCTTTCCTTGACTATGAAACAACCCTTATAAAATGAATATCCTTGTTTAAAAATTAATTATATCATCACTGCAATTTGAAAAAATGTTTTTAAATTAGCTTTTTTCGATTGTTAACTGTTTAAACTAAATCGAGGCTAAAATTTTTACTAAAATACTAAAAAAAATTAGCAATTTATTTTACACAGGACGCACTACACTTCAAAAGATTGTTTTTTTTAATTTGATTAATAATTAATATATTCATACGAGACATGCAATTTTTGTTTGCAAGAATAGTACTTTAACATTATTGAGATACAGATTTTTATTAACATACTGAGAATTTAATAGAGATAAATAAAACTTAACCATAAACTCCCTTAAGTGAGGTTTAATTATTGTTCAAACCAGTGGCGTAGCGTGGTATTTTGGTCAGGGGGTGCGCAATTTTTTTTCCCAAAAAATCCCCTAAATTAAGACCTTTGGGCCGCAAAATTTTCGGGGTCAATTTTCTTGAAAATTTTTAAAAATACTAAAAATCTATCTCCTACTTTGTTTTTAAGCAATCTTCTTCAAATTTAAGAAAATGTTCCTTACATTACAGGAAAAAAACTTACTTATGAGTTTAGATAATTAAAATGAGTAAAATATTTATAAATAAAACTTTAAAAAAAGTCTTTTTTTTTCAAAAAAAAAAGGTTTTTACCACAAATTTTTAAATTCACAAGTAATGTTTTTTTGTTTTTGTATAAAGATTAAACTGTTAAAGTTTGAAGAAGATTGCTTAAAAAATGTAGGAGGAGATAGATTTCAAACAAACTAGCCTTTTTCGCTGTTTTTGTTTTGCCTTCTCATAGGTAACATATTATGCGGCCCGACTTTGACTGGTCATATCTCAAAAAATAGTTCGAATTTTTTAAGACAACAAAAAGCATCTTGAAGTTAAAAAAAATTCTTTAAAATAAAATCAACTTCTAAAAAAATGACTAACCCCCCTATGGCCTTACTATACAAATAATACTATACAAATAACTACAAATAAATAGTCAACTAAGTATAACAATTACCTCAAAACATTTTTCTCTAGCAATTTATAAATAATGTTCAATATCTATTTTATATCAACAAAAAAGTATTGTATTAAACTCAAATTGACTCATATTTTTAGTCTGTTGCAGCTTTTAGTATACTATCTTTATCTTTTATATAAAATTTGTTAAATTTTCAGTATTGAAATTGAAAGTTTTAAATTTTTTGTAGATGAAATCTAAAGAGCTAGTTTTTTTTTAACTTCTTCATTTTTACTTATATTACAATATAAAACTGTAAAAATAAATCTTAACAAATGAAGAAAGTCTGAAATAGAAAAGAAATCAAAAATAAAAATTTCATACCACTTGAACTGCAGTCTTGAGTAATAGTAATATCTGTTGTTGGTCTGCTATTTTTCAATTTAAGCTTTTGAACTTCAGATAATTTTCCTATCTGACATATTTTTAGACTTGCAACATTCCATACAATATTACTTTGCATATTTTTTTAAACAATAATCTAAAAATTAATGAAAACAAATGTTTATTTTTTTTTATTATTATAAAACATATTTTACAAAAAAAAAAAACAATTAACTTTGAAGATATCAGGATTGCCTTGCCACTCTTTGAGTCAAAACAACTGTCCTGAGTTAGTTTAAAAATGTCATGTGTCATCATAAGCATTTTATATTCTTTTAAAGAATTTTTTTATTGTTTTTAAACTTTTAGAAACTATGCTTTATAATAAACCTTTTAAAACTACTAAATCTACCCTGATTTAAAAAAAACAAATCTATCCTTAGTCAGCTTGAGCTTGAAAATACTTAAAACATTCTGAGTTATCCTGATTTTTACTGAGTCATACTAAACTTTTCCAAAATTTCATAAAATCCTAAGTTATCCTGAGTGTGCGGAATGATTTTACTAAATGTTTTTTATACAAAACAAAATGTTTAAAAAGATAATTTTTTTATGGTAAACTTTTATAATGATTTTAAAAATTCACAAGAAATATAATTTTTCACTTATATTAAAATCAGTTATTCTAAGATCTTTAGGGAATAGCATACTTTTAATACTAAAAACAGTTGGTAGAAGGAAAACTTTTTAAAACACCATTTAAAATTTGATTTAAAACTAAACAAATTTAAATTTAAAATTGATCAATTATGTCTTATTTTAGACTAAAAATTGATTGTAAAAATTCTGTATTACAAGTTGCTTTAAATTTATTCATGATGTGACTAAAGAAATTTGAAAATAACTTGCTACAAAAATTGATTAATTTTTAAACTTTTATGGCTGATAGAATAACAAAGTTTGATTTGCTTAATATGTTAATAAAAAAAGATACTACTTTTAATTAAAATTTTAAGTTTAGTTAATTTAAACAATACTTTTTGTATAGTGAGATTAAAATTGTAATCACAGTATGAATTGTTTGTTTATTATTTGTTTTAATTTATTTTTTTATTTTTTTCTGTTTTTCTGTTATTTATCTTTAAAATTATATTGTTAATATTTTTTATTCTTATTATAAATTTATTTTTATTTTATTAGCAGTTGTTTATTGCTTTTTTTACTAAAATTTGTTTATTCTTGAATCATCATCACTTAAAACAGGTTTAGCTTTATGGTTTGTTAACATAATGTTTGCATTTGTCCTTGTAAAAAAATCTGTCATAAGGTTATATTACTGCGGTGCACTAACTAGTTGCGTACTGTTTGAGTCTAAATTCTTATGAAGTTAATGAAGTTATAAAATGTTTCCTTATGGAGTTTTTCATCAACATCGGTGCGCAATTGCAATTACGCACCGAATCAGTATACTAGGTAATTTCCCTAACTTGTCACTAATTTGTATTCGAAATTTCGTTTTATTTTTCGAATACTAGAACAACAAAGTTGTAAAAAGGCAAATTAAGCAGAAAAAATAAACAATAAAGGATAAAGATATTGCATTGTTTTTTTTTTTTTTTTTTTGGGTGGCACGCATGCGCCAGCGTCCCTCCCCACGCTACGCCCCTGGTTCAAACCAATGATTTTAATCATTAAACGGGATATTCAATTTTATTTTGTAAAACTAAAATTTTACATCAGTCTTTGTTAAGTTTTCATACTTTTATTTAAACAGGTACTAAAATATAGTTTATAAAAACATCCGGAAGTTTAATTTTAATTATTGTTGCTAACATTTTTTTTTTTGGTTTTGTTGTTAGAAAGTTAGCAAACATACAAAAACTTGTTTTTAGTTTTTGTTAACTTTGTTAATTTTACTGGGTAAGTAACTGGCAGCTTACAAAGGGTTGTTTTAAAATTTATATTAAGTAGGCAATTGTTGTATTTATTTTTAGGAAGCACTTATTATTACTATTATTATTATTTCACCTAATATTACATGTTATATGTAAAGTTAAAAATAAGTGAATATTTCATTACGTCATCATTAACTACCATCAAAACCTCATTCAAACATTTTTATAATAAGTTTTAATATTTTTGTACAGCATAACTTTTGATATTAATTCATTTTTAGCAGGTATATGTTACCTGTAATAACTATGACAGTACAATATAAACAAAAAAGTCAACTGCAAAAGTTTACAAAGTATGAGTGTGGATTTTTGTATAACGTAAAAAAAATATGAAAAGTAGTTTAGTTATTAATACCAAAAACTTAATGGTTTTTCAGCAAAAATGCAATGAATATATGTTTTTGAAAATAGTAGAAAACAAAAATTCTGTTTAATTTATCTAGAAAGTAGTTTGAAAAAAGTATATAGTTTATTGAACGACAAAAAAGTTGCTTAAATATTTGTCATAGGACTTGGTGCACAAAAAAACCTTTCCGTTATCGAGTAGCACACTACGGTAACCTTTCAACGTCTTGTCCAGGACAAATAAATGTTTATCGTACAAAACTATTATGATAAGTACTTTTCTTGTTTAAGCTAAATAAAAAAAGTTTATCTAATTTTAATGCATTTGCTGTACTCTAAAAGTTAAAAGTTTAAGCAAAGTTTCATCATATCTTGTTGCTTTAACAATGAAAGAGTACTGTTTAAATTTGTTCTTATTAGATAATATAGTAAACTTGTTTCGTTAAGATCTTTATAAGCAAATGATTAATTTTATATTTTAAAATTTGAGTTTTTTCAACATGATGTAAAACAAGTATAACGATTTTTTTTGTAGATTTAGTAACTAAACTAAGTTTATTTTATTTATTATCACTGTAAAAACTCACTAATTCAACTACTAAATTCATAAAATGAACCATCTATTTATAGAAATAGAATATTTATAGAATATTTTTAAACATTTTCGTTTCGGCTGTATTAAAAAAAAATAAAATATTAAAGTATTAATAAAAATTATAGATACTTTTTTTTTATAAATTTAAGTACTACTGACGTCACATAAGTACTTTTTTCTAACATTTACTTCAATTATTCTAAAAATTTAAAGTTTAAAAAGATTATTTAAGTCAATGTGCTGTAAAGTTCTTACGGCCAAAACCGGCTAAAGCTTCTAAATATTTAATTGACTCAACATTAAAAAATAAAGTACTAGTTATTTTTTCTAATTCCGAAAACCTGTGGTGTTTTATCATTCAACAAACACTAAGCTGCACTACTTAGACATTAAAAACAGTCCATTTGACAATTTGCGACCTACAAACTGAAAACAGTATTAAGATGATGTATTTTGGTTTGTTAAAGGTATTAACCACAAATATTTAAGTATAAAACTGTTTACAACGCGTACTAGAATGAAAAGATTGACTTACATACATATATATATATATATTATATTCAGTAGAAGGTGTTCAAGTTTAAATAATAACCTTATTTTATATACAACGCTTTAATAGTTATGACGCAATCTTTAAAATACTAAAAAGTATTAGTTCAAGTTATAATAGAAAAACCAACATGTTTCTTTTTTTAATTAAAACAACTTCAAGAATTCTCTTTTCTTCCGTATAACACTATTACACAATTAATTTTAAAACATAAAGAAGTTTTATAAATATTAATCTATAATCACGAAACAAAATATTTATGATCTAAAATAATCAGTTAACTTCATCAAACGAGTTACTTAGTTCTTTTTATAACATATGTTATTGTATAAATATTTAAAATGGTTTAAAATATAAAGTGCAGATAAAAATATATTGTGTGGTGTTTTAGAGTGAAATATATTCAGAATAAAACAAAATTCTTATAAGATTTTTTTATATATGACGTCACAGAATGCCTAAAAGTGATACTTTTTTATAATTTCAAGTTCTTACTTAAGTAATTGCTTACCACAAACTGTGACAAGCAGTGTACTTTTAATATTAAACTGACTTTGAGTAGCAAAATCTTTTGACAAAGCTCTTAATTTATAAGCTAGTAACTACTAGTTTTTTGTTGATATTTTTTTTCTCACATTTTAAGATAAAAACAGCATTATTTTTTTGACTTCTCAAATTCTTTATAATAACTATGGCCTACAGTTTTTATCTAAAAAGTAAAACTCACGAATAAATTCTTAGAAATTTTGTCAATGCTGCTGACTCCTTGATTATCATACTCGAAATTATAAACAAAAAAACAACGCATAGATTTAACCAAAATTATCTTAAACTGTACGGGAAACTTATGCAAAGATATATTGATAGTTGTAAGAAAGCAACCTTGTTTTATCCAAAAGAAAAGTTGCAAAAATTTTGCACATTAACTACATTCTTTTGTTTGAAAAATTTATTCACGTGTTTGTTTTTAATATATAAAAACCTTTAAAAACGACTAACAAAAGTTATATATGTCATCTCAAACTGTTTTTTTTTAACAAAACGTTCTAAACTCTTTTCCAGAAAGCTAAACAGTTTTGCTTCGCAAAATGAATTAAATCGCTCTGTCAAAAAAAATGTAGTTAATAGTATCTTTAAGTTGAAGCCTATAACTCTGAGCTTTAGATTAAAACAATGTTTGAACTAAATTTCGGTTATAAAAATAATTTTTTTAGCAAACTTTTGTCAAACTAAATACAAGTTTATCAAAAATTTTTATATGGTTGAGAATTAAAATATTTTGATTTACTATTCATAAAGTTTTAAGTTTTTAAGGTTGTGAACTCTGAGGATATTTTTGAGGTAATTTAGTTTATATATGTTAGGAAAAAACTTAAGTTTTTCATTAAATCTCTCGAGTTTGCTAAAGTTTACTGGCGTAGAATTAAATTGTGACAAAACTGTAACAATATCTATCAATAACATTTTTAGTAGAAGTAAGTTAAAGTTGTAATTTAAAATTACAATTAGATTACTATTTAAAGAAAGTTTTAAAATTTACTATTCTTTTACACCAGTCATATATTTATTTCTAAACTTAACTTAAACAAGTAGTTTATTATTAAAAAAATATTGATTTAAAGATATTCTGTCAAAAAGATTATTTACCAATTATTTACTTTAAAATAACAACTATATGCTTTGTAACGAATTTATATTTTATTTTGTGGAAACTTTGAATTTACTTTAAGTTTAAGTGTATTACTTTTAGGGATAAGTTAAAACGTTTTTCAAAGTATATGTGGTTTTTTTAGAAAATTTTCATGACAAAAGTACATCTATTACAATAAAGCAATGAGAACTCGTAAAGGTTTGTACTAAAATTTTGAACACGAAGCTTGCTAAAATTTTTAAGTTTTTGCATTCTAGAGCTATTTATGACGTAATGTAGTTTATATAAGTATAAATATAACATAGTTTTCAATAAAATCTAGAAATTTTGCTATAAATTGTTTACTAAATAAAAGAACATTTTGTAAGTCACAAAACAGTGACTAAAAATATTAACATTTGTTGTTGTAGAAGTTAAAGTTGCAATTTAAACAAATTACGGATTACTACAAACATTAAAATAATAATTTTATAGTTTTATTGATCTTTTATATGCAACGTATATAATCTTTTTAGTTTGATTTAAACAAGTAGTTTGTTATTAAAATTGTTTATGACTTCTTACTTATATTTAACTATATACAATTTAAATATTATGCTTCTTAAATTTATAAGATTGGACAAATTTAGCATTACTTAAAGTAAATCAAATAATTTTGTTATTCTAACCTTACAAACTTGCTTAACACTAAAACAAAATCAGCATCAATAAAAGAAAAATTTTACACGTTTTTTGAAACTTAATTTATAAACCAATGAATTAAAAAAAGACTAGACTTAAAATTTGCCTTATCTGAAATGTAAAATTTTAAAATTTATTGATTATTTTTCGATTTATTGAATCAAACGTTTGCTATTTATCATTTAATTTTAGACTTATTTTGTTTTTCACTAAAAATATGTTTGTTTTCAATTTAGATTTTTTTTCATGCTGATAATTTTTTATAACAGTGTCTAGATTGTTTCAGTTTTTTTTTTATTTTACCAAGTTAACATTTCATAGCTAAAAACCTTTGTATACTATACTGTGCAATATGTAAAATTAAAAAAAAACAAAAATTAAATTCCAATGTTTACAAAAGAAATATGCCAGAGTTTGTTTTATATGGCAGCTAAGAACGTAGAGTTTAGGTTCAACAATTACATCTATAGACAAGTTGACGGTGTCGCGATGGGCAGTCCCTTGGGTCCTGTTTAGCAAATATATTTGTTGGCTATTTTGAGACCATTTTATTTACGAATATAAAAAACCTCTAAACTACTTTAGATACGTTGACGATATTTTTATTTCTTACAAGACAGACTACAATGTGGATGGTTTTTTTTGACCAAATCTCCAACTTACATCCTTCACTTAAGTTCACTTGTGAACATGAAGCTGATGGCTCTTTACCTTTCCTTGATGTCTTAGTTCAAGGAACACCAATCTCCTACCAACATCCATTTATAGAAAGCCATTTTTTGTTGGCCAATATATTCCTTGGCAGTTTTTTTTGTCCCACCTCACAAAAACAATTTAATATCATGCTTAAGTTTTCGAGCACATAGAATACGTTCCAAGGTAAAACTAAATGAAAAAATTAATAACATTAAAAGTATTTTTAGCTCCTTAGGTTAATCTTTAGAAGTTATTAAAAAAACCAATTAATAGGAATACAGCAGACTTGTCAGCCCTACGAAACACGGCCCAAAATAAATGTTTAGTTTATTTAAGACATTCATATTTAGGAAAGGAAGCTAAGCTTTTTGAAAACCAATTAAAAGAATCCGTAGATAACACTTTTTGGCAGTAAATTAAAGTATACCTGATTCCACCAGAAAACATCTTAATTGGATCGTTTAAGTTCTGACTCCTGATCAAAAAAAGTGCAACATAATCTGTAAGTACAAATGGCACTGTGATAGTGAGTATATTGGGAGAACTTTGCAACGATTCTACATAAGAAGGAACAAACATGTTACCAACTACTGATGACCTATGGGACAAAAAAGCCGATAAAAAGTCAATCGGCGATAGGTGAACATTTGTAAAATAACTTAGAATGCTCAATAACTAGAACAATAATATGTTTTCCATTGTTTGTAAATGATATAATATCATTTAAGTGTTTTAGAATCTTTATTTATAAAAACGAATGGGCCAAGTTTATGCAAACAAAAATTTGTTTATAATTTTAATTTGAATATGGAAATTCGCCACTAAGTTTTGTTTTTGTTGTTTAATTTTATTTTTAAATAAAGTTTAAGTAAGTCTGTTTCCACTTATTAAAACTGCTATTAATGGTTTTAATTTCTACTACTTAAGCTTTATACTTTAATTTATGTTAATAAATGAACTTTATAATAGCGTCGCATAGTACATATAATTTCAATTATCTTTTATGACGCATAATCTTACAATTTTATCAAGTTTAGTGTTTTACACAAACCTGTGTAGTTATGTACATGAACTTTTTAAAAGCGTAGATTGAAAAGTTTTAGGTTCACAAAAGAAAAAATAAATTGAAAAGTGAATTTTCGTCCCAAGTTTTTATATAAATTTAGTACCAAAAAAACTATCTAGTAAAACAATATTAAAATATATTTAGTTAAAAATAGCGTGTATAAAAACATAAAATACCTTACTTTTTATGATATTTAATTTATTATTACATTTCTTGTTACATTTTGTAAAGCATATAACAATCTTATTTTTCGTCTATTTAAATAAAGTAAAAAGCAATTTTAAAGCTATATACTAAATTTTTAAACCTAAAACCTGTTAACGTTTTTTTGAAATTTTTAACTTAGGAATGTTTTGTGACGTAATATATTTATTTCAAGTTAAAATTCATACACTTTAAAAAAAAAAGTTTTTTAGACTTATATATAGGTTTGTTTACGTTCCTAATAACAGATTACGTAAGACAGAACTTTGTTATCAAAATTATTAAGTATATTTGTAATAATTCTAGGTTAAAGTTTTATTTTTAAATGGTAAAAAAAGTTAATAGAAGCAGTTTTTTTTAACTGTTTATTTGAATTTAGTGCTCAGTAAACGTTTTTAACTATTAAGTTAAAGAAGATATAAAAAAAAGTATTTCAATTTGAAAGTAATTTTTTAACTTGATTAATACACCAGCTTTACTTGAAAAGTATAGAAAGTATATTCATCTCTCCAACCAACTTATTATATCTTCTTTGATGCCTTTAGTGATTTTTTTTAGTTAAGTTACTTACACTTCAGAATTACTTTATTTAAATGTTTATTAAACTAAACGATACCTAAACTATAGTTAAAAACAAAACTTTGTTATTCCAACAAAACATAAGTATACTAAGTGTTACTATACGTGAAAAAAGACATCATTTACATTAATAATGTTTTATCATCAAATTTTATGCAGTGTTAAAGGTTTATTTATAATAAATATACTAATAGCATTTTTTCAATTCTAGGTTTAAGTAACATATAAGCAAGTTGTAAAGAGTGATTTAAATAAAATTCAGTTTACTTTCAGTTATATTAACTTCAAACTCGAACTCTAAAAATTGAACAACTTATAAAAAAAAGCTTTTCTTCATTTAGTTTTATTATTATTTAAATATTTTAATCTAAAGCTATTCATGACATATTGTAGTTTATTTACATATCTAAATTACTGGCATTATTCAATTTTAATTATTAAGTTTACTACAGTTTGGTAACTAAAAAAATAAATTCCCTTTGTAATAATAAAAAGTTAAAGTTGCAATTTAATATTTTAAATAGATTACATATAAAAGTTATCTAAAAATTAATATTTTTCAATTACAATGTTCTATTTCATGCAACGTTTATACTTATTTTGAAATTTAAGTTTATTAAGGAGGTTTATATTAAAAATAGTTATGATTTACAGACATTTTGTCAAAAGAATTAAAAACCAAGAATTTACTTTTCAATAACAATTTGTAGATGTGCAACGCAATTTTTTTTTTCGTTTAATTTTAGTGAAAACTTAGTTTAAGTTTAAGTCTATAACTATTAGTGCTGACCCATAACATTTTTAACCTATATACGGTTACAAAATGTTTGACAAACTTACATCTGTTCTAATAAAACACTAAGACTTCGTAAACTTTTTTGGTGATTTTTGCAAAATGAATTTAACCATAGTTTTTGAAGTATTTCCATTTTAAAGTTATTCATGACGTAAAGTAGTTTTACTACGTGTGAAAATAACATAAAGTTTTATATACGTATCTCTAGATATAACAATACGGATGTTTTTTTGACAGAAAAATTTTATAAGTCTTTAAACTGTGACTATACCTAAAAAAATTTAATCTTTGCAGAGGCAAGAGTGAGTTCTGATGTTTTTTTACCTAAAAAACGTACTTACATATTCTTGTAAATTTAAGCTTGAATAAAACAACTAGATTATAGTATAAGTTTTAAGCAAAACTAGTTATAGTTAACATTTTTTATTCTAAACGTTTAAATTTTTTTTTCATCAGACTATAATTTCCGACTTAAGCAAGGTTTTTTTTTTTGAAAATTGTTGAATTCTAAAAAACTTTTATTTTACTTAATTATTCTCTTTTATTTAATTTGTTAGATTCTTATAATCTTTAAACTTGTTTAAGATATTATAGAGATAATTAAATTAAGTGCATAATTTTTTTTAAAGAATGATTGATCATAGTTTAAAATTTTAAGTTCATTTGATATTTTTTTTTTAGTTATTTATACGGACAGTTAAGTATATTTTGTAAAATAAAATTTACAACATCAGTGTTTATTTAATTTTCAAATTTTATTCAAACAGGTTGTAAACATTAGTTTCTAAAATGTCTAAAATTTTACTTTTAATTATTTTTAGCTGTATGTCTTAAACTAATAATCTACCGAGTCCAAAATTTTCGGATTCGGCCGAATCCGAGTCTAAACTTCAATATAGGATTCGGCCGAGTCCGAATCCGAGTCCAAATCCGATTCCGAGTTCGAATATTTCAACAATTTTTTACAAGCTTTTTTTGCTTTTAAATTTTCAATGTCACAGTGTTTCATAGACTTATAATAATCAAGGCTAGTTTGCCTGATTGCTTAAAGATTTCTTTTCTTCAAAGGTTCGGATGCAGTACAACTTCTACCTGTGTCTAAAAACTCACTTTGAGACTTATTTTAACTCTTGCTGTTTTGAGTTTTAAGATTCTTGGGTATATGACTTTGACTTGCTACTTCCTCTGTTTATCTTAGCTCCGCAGATATTGCATACTGCGATGAATTTATATTTTTAACTTAAAGCAAAATATTTCCAGACTATTGAAGACATACCTAGTACTTTAAAACAAAAATAACTATAGGATAACAATTTGATACTATTTTAAAATTAAAATGCACTATATCTTGATTCTAAATAGTAATATAATTTCTATGTTTTGTAAACAATACTTTGATAAAGCGTTATTATAGGTCGAAATAGTTTTGTTCTTAAATTATGTTTTATTTAAATAAGACATTTTATGGATACAAAAAAAAACTGTATTTAAAATATAGTGCAAAACATGATATTACAAAATACAAACCAATATATCTTTAAATAGTAATTAAGCTTATGCTATAAAAAAGCTCAAGTTTTATTTATAGTGACTTAATAATTCAAACTTATTTTATGAAATTAACAATTTAATTACATTGTATTATAGCATTTGTATGTATTTAACATTCCTAACAGAATAAAAATAGAAATAGTTGAATATAAGCACAATAACAAACACCTAAAATTTGAGAAAATCTGCTTTAATATATACATTTTTTTTACTAGTAGATTTAGTTATTTTTCTTGGCATTAATTTTTTACTTAAAGTATAAAACTTTAAAAATAAGTTGAACATTTATAATATCTACTAACAGAATCTCGTAAATGGAAAAATTAAGAAAATGAGCTTTATTAAAGTGTTAAAATACATAAACAATAAATTTATTATAAACAAACTACCAACAACATTTACATTATTCAGAGTTGTCACTCTTTGAGTCAAAAAATCTGCCCTGAGTGACATTAAGCTGCTCTGGTTAACCTCGATATTTTTCCAATCTTTAGAAAAAAAATTAACATCTTTTCGTAATTAATAAAAATCAATTTTTAACGAAATTGGTTACAGAATAAAGTATTGAAACTTATTCTACTAAATCTCATTCAATATATAAGGATACTACCCTAAAATTTTGAATGTCTTAAAACTACCCTGATGTATTTATTAAAAACTAAAACCATCCTGAGTCTCCTAGAACCTACAAGAGATTTTCTAAACTTTTAGAATACCCTATGTTTCCCTGAGTATACTGAGTGTTTGGCAACTCATGATTGCTATAACTTATAAAAGATAACATAAAAACTATTGAAAAATATTTCGTAAACTTTACTTCTGTACTAAAAAAATATATAAAATAAACCAAATCATTTATTTTAAGCTGCTGTCTTTAAAGATATATAATAAATAAAGGTCTCCACTTATTGCGAAAGAGAGGATTGCTAGAAATTTTTAGCAAATTTTCTCAAGTTTTTCAAAAATGCCTCTGAGTTTTCGAAAGTATTTATTTTTGGGTCTATTTTAGTTTAAAGTTTATTTCGAGGTTAGAAACTGTATTATTTTATGTAAACATTTAAATGATACTGTGAAGCTCCTTTAAAACTGTTTTTTTTTAAACAAATTGTGATGATGCTAAAACAAAATATGTAAATGATAAATTTGAATAAGTCAAATCAAAATATAACTATTTAACGTCTAAAATTATTAAAGTTCTAGGCTTTCTAGTGGTTTTTGTTCAAAATTACAGATTTTATTTTATTTCACAAATTAAAGGATTTTCCAGGTTTTTTGTTCTAAATTGTCAAATTCTTTGTTTTTAGATATTTTGTTATACCCTGTAAAAAGAATAATATAACTTTGTTTATTTTAATATTTTGTTTTTATAGCAATCTTTTACTCCAAAAAATAGAAAATCAAATATTAAAAAGTTATTAAAAATTTGTGAGCTATTGATGTCGGTGGGCCAACATCCAAAGTCTCAGTTGGATCTGGTTGACTGTCTGTGGGAAAAATGTCAACCTGACCTCTTTGCCCATAATTTTCCTGCAAACGGGGTGACTTCTTAGCACGTTTATGTTTAGGACCCTCTGCGGGCAGTTCGGTATTTATATTATATTAATTACATAGTAAAAATAAAATGCTTTTATACTAACTTATTTTAATGCACAGTGAATTGTATCTATCAATACTAAAAACTATTTTAGACTACTTTATAATAATTAGACAATATAGTATGGGTAAATTATCTATTAAACAAAATAACAACGCAAAAATTTTATAAAACTTCTTACTCAAAAAATATAAACTGTTTCAAAACTTTTATAACTCACTAAGCAAATGTTTTTAAAAGAAATTTTGCATCATTGAATTTAAACCATGTTTCTCATTACAATGGAAATAATTTAGTATTTGTAGCAATTTAGACATTATAAAATGCATAACAATGCAAATGCAACAGAATAAAAACATAAAATCTTTGTATATATAAAAGCATATATAAATATATTAATATTTGTTACGTATTAATATTTTTTTCGGTTTGTAATAATAATAAATACATTTTACGTTTTTTGTTCATCTTGAAATTATATTGGTAACATTTTTATTTGTACTATTAAGGCAAGATATTTTATATATAAAGAGTTTTTAATAAATCTAGAAATTATTTTAAAATTAATCAAAAAAGATTATTTACGTCATGTATATATTTAAAATCAAGATTTTATTTTATCTAAAAGCATTATAAATAGTTACACTATTTATCATTATTCCAAATTAAAAAAAAAAATTAAACTTTAAAT
The DNA here is from genome assembly GCF_965202585.1 of Thalia democratica. NCBI lineage: Eukaryota > Metazoa > Chordata > Thaliacea > Salpida > Salpidae > Thalia > Thalia democratica. Next base: position 7,760 of record NW_028139395.1, on the reverse strand, counting down.
GTAGACAGTAAAAAATTACATCGGTGAAGATATCGAAACATTTTTTTTTACTTTACTTAATGATAACTTTAATTAATTATTCTTACTTATAAATATAGTACTACTGAATCATTCAAAATAGTTAGAAAAATTAATTTGATTAAATACCTATAAACCTTTGATTAAAAGTCTATTTATTAATTCAAAAAAAAAATATTAAGTAAAAACTAAGCTTTTGTTTTCATCTCAATTTTTCAAGTTTTTTTAAATTTGGTAATTGACTAGATATGAAAATGTTTTGTTTGAATGGCGTTAAGATTAAAAACGACATATTTTATATTTTCACTGCAAAAATAACTAAAAGGATTGTTTTTTTAATGTTTTACTTGTCAAAGAGAAGTATAATTTATTTAAATTTTTTATTTTGCTTATTGTAAATTAACTAAATGACTAAATGTATTTGAGTTTTGCATTTATATAAAATTTTTTTTTGCGATTTTGATATCACCAAAACATATAAAAATTAAGTTTTTGTATTTCTATTCGGTTCATCATTATATATCATATAATTAGGTAGTTATTACTTATTATTTAAACAGTTACTGATAAAAATAAAACGCTATTTTACACCTAAATACGAAATCCGCTCATAATCAAAAACTATTTTGTTTTGACTCTAGGTTTTACAAACAGAAAAAATTGTAACAGTGTAAATTGTAACAGTCGTTTCAAAAATAATATTAAAGTTATTATATGTAACTCGTCAATCTTTAATTGTTTGTAATATAATAAAGTGCATGTAGTTTAAATATTACAGGTACTACATACCTGATCGGTTTCCAAAAAGATTCTTTAATTGTCAGTAAATTACTGTTTTATATTTATAAGCAAATCAACAATGTCAACAGAAAAAAAATAGAAGTAGTTTTAGAAACTTAAATTTCAAAAAATGGAAGATTTTGTTTATTTACAAAACTTGTAAGACTTTATCATTTTGAAATAATTAGTTTTATTTGAAACTTAACAGAAAAAGTTTAATTGCTTTAACATAAGTTCACAAAAAGTATACTCAATTAAGTGCTTGATAGTAGATACTCTGCATGTTTAGAATTTAAACTTGATCATTTTTTTTCATTTAAATATTACTTATCAGCGATTTCAAAATAATTAAAATAGCAAGTGTAAAAAATATTGTGCAAACTTTTTTTAAATTTCAGTACTAATGACGTCACATACATACTATGTATTTAAAAGTGTGATTTAAATATTCTATAAACTTAAAGTTTAAATAAAAAATTAGTCTGTATGTTCTACTTAAGCTTTTACGGCCTAAATTGGCTAAGAATTAAAGTCATTCGATCAGTTTAATATACAGCCTTAAGTTTTTAGTTATATTTTCTAGTTTATGAAAAAAATTAAAACTTTTCAAGTTACATTCAACAAGCAATAGACTGAACCAAACGACGATCAAAATTAGCCCATTCGACAATTTGCAACCTTGTTTCGTCCTATTAAGAAAAAAAAAATTGAAAAATAAAATAAATATAAAACATTAGTATATTTTTAATTACAAGCAAAATTATCAAAATAATAAATATTAAAATATTAAAACTTTAGTCGAACGTATTTATTTATGTATATTTAACAAATTCTATTACTATAGCTAAATATCTTTTTAAAAGTTTTTGTTTGTTTTTCCTTGATAAGTTTTTATAACAAGCGTGTGTTTAAATTAAATTTAGTTTCATAATTTAAGTTTAAAAATAGCTGATACTATTTTTCAACTTTAGTAGACACATTTACGAAAATAATTTGTACATCTTTATTTTAAACCAACTTATTTTTAATCTCATAGGAAAAATAACTAACAAGTACTAAAACTTGTAAATATTGTTAAATGTTTTTATAAATTCTGATAAATAAGTTAAACGTAGTATCAAAAACCAATATTTTGGCTTATAGCTTTTTTAAAACTAGAAATATATATTTGTTCTTTAGTGCAATTCAGTCAGTAGAGCAGAAATAAAAAGCGTTGAACTACTTTATGTAGTAAAAAGCAAAAATATTTTAAAGCTCGTTGTGACGTCATTAAACTTAATCAGCAACAGCTTACTTATAAAGTTAGTATGTATTTAAAGTAAGTTCATAAATTTTTTGTGACCAAAAGTGTAGGCGAATAAGGACATATTTTTTAAACAGCTGTTAAGCTGTAAAATTATTTATTATTTTTGCGAAATTAATTAAATTAGTTTGTTTGAGATAAGAAGTAGTTAAATAGGTTTCAAATATTAATAATATTAGTTTGATTGTATTCTTCATGTTTACTTATTATCACAAGTATTGTTTATGTCATTCAGTCTGAAAAAAATCATGCCTAAAATAATTGTTATAGTTTTTTGTAAAAGTTTTCATTTTAACTTAAAGAAATTAAATCATTTATGAATTAAACTTGAAATACTTTAAAAAAATCTTAACAAACAAATTTTCTTTATTGTAATTCATTAATGTAAACCAACTTTTAACTTTTAACAGACACTCGGTTGTAGTAATAGACTTAAAAGATTCATATCTACAGCTAGTTATATATAAACTAAGCTTTAACAATGAAGTGGTAAATTAACTACTTAAAGAAAAAAATTATCAGCATGTAAAATAAATAAAATATTTGAACACAATATATTTAAATTTTATTTTGAGTTTTAGAAAAAAGATATTAAGATTAAATCAAAAAAAATGTTTTAAAACTTATAAAAAAATAACTACGGCAATAACCATGGTTATTTTTATCAGTTTAAGCATATTGATATATATATATATTTATATATATATATATAATTTATTCAAATGGCGATTTTAAAAGTTCTGGAACATATGTTTCACAAAGCTTTTATTTTTCATAAAGCTTTGATCATCAGCCAGTTAAATTCAAAATAAAAAGCACTGTACTAAACAAAGATACAAAAGTTATGCAAAAAAACAAAAAACAGTTTGACGTAATATTGTACATTACAAATATTCAGTACAAAAATCGATCTACCTTCTAACTAATCAAACAACTAAAATTAACGAAAACAACAGTTAATTGACTATAAATGCTTCAAAATTTGTTGTGTTTTAAGAGAAGCTTTTTTATATGTCGACAAGACGATATAAATTCGCTTCTCTAATTAAAACAACCTTCCTTTTTTAACGCATACATAACGGCTGTTGATTTTTTTAAGCACAGCCTACAAACAGGGTTGTTACCATCTGCTATTGGCTGTACTCTTTTTATCACCTCCCAAGTTAATTTAAAATCAATGTTTTTGAGCTTAAGGCCGCAAACATACTTCGAAAGCTCAGTTCATTTTCGTATACACCACCTTTAAAGGATTTTTTATGGTTGGCATACCGAAATCTGAATTGAGTGGAGCATAAGCCGATGTAGAACTTCTTTTCAAGGTCAGAGTTAACTGTTGCCTTGTAAATAATGTTCTCTGACCGGCAATTGCCCCCCTTCGAATTATATTTACAGCCACCGGCGCAATTACACTGATTTTTGATTGAATTACTTTTGTTTGAAATCCTTTGATCTTGTGACTTGATTAATCTCTCCAAATTCGCCATACATGAATAACTGATTCGCATATTATGTTTGTTAAATATCTTTGATAATGGGTTATTTTTGTTGAAATGTTTTTTTACTAGATTTATAAATTCTCTGCCAATGTTTGTTTTAACTGAAGTACAGAATGGGGGATTATACCAAATTATATTTCGCTTTCTTTTACTTTTATTGGTCGTTTTGTTTTTTTGCTCTGTTGTTTCAAAATTAAGTTTATCATTGTAACCGCATTTTTTCATTATTAGTTCGTAATCTTGTTTTGTCTTTAAAAAGTTTTCTTCGTTGCTTGATCTTTTATTTGAACGTTTATTAATTATTTTTGGTATTTGGTTTATAATATTTTTTGGGTGGCTAGAATATTTATTTATATACATAATTTTTGCGTTTTGCTTTTTATAAGGCATATAGGAGAGATCATGCAAGTTGAGCTTCACATCCAGGTAGTCAGTCGTCAACATTGGTGATTCAATAGTGACTCTTAACCCCATAGACTTGAAGAAGGCGTGCGTTTGTTTTTTTAGCCTTTCAACTATAAAGCCAGAAGAATTGGGCAGTACAGCTAGACCATCATCCCTGTACAACCCAACTCTTTCTAAACCAAAGATATTCTTTAACCCATCTAACAAAAAAAGACCTACTAATTCACATAACTCTGCAACCATGAATGATCCCTGCGCTACATCAAAAAGAGAGCTGGTGTTATTTGCTCCCTTCTTTTGCCACAGGTTTCCTTGTTCATAAAGTACTGATTTACATGCGTTTTTTATTAGACTTAAATCTTCAGTAGGTACACTAGTATAAATACCAGCAAATTTTAGTGATTTTATTACCAATTCTCCGTTGATAGAAGGATAAAAATCGACTACATCAAACTTAAAAAAGCTCTACGTTTGTTTTTCCAAACCAGTGAACCAATTTAAGACTTGGTCTGTATCAGTCCACTGCATAAGTTTAGATTTTAAACGCACAGCCTTATTAATACAGTCAATCTTAACCTTAACCATGCGGCCTACATCGGACTTAGAAGTAATAATAAATCTACATTTGGGATGTGTCAAAAAGTTATCTTTATGGTCTTTGACCGTTATATATGCGTTTTTTAAAGGCAATTTTTTAATCCTATCGTGTATTTTTAAGTTTTTAGTTAAATTTTTAGCTTCTACATTAATATCATTTAAAGTTTTATCAGTACATTTATCGTAATCTTTAGTAATATTGTCTTTTAATAATTTTTTATAGTCATTTACTGAAATTTCGTAAAAATTAGAAGTTTTATCAGAAGGCACAATCAAATTTTTGCACTTACTTATGTCCTGCACAATCTTTGAAAGTTCATTTTGGAAACGGCTTCTACTTGTTCTGAACTCCACGTCTTGCACCATTTTTATTAGGTCTTCTTCAAATGCCTGTAGATGTTGTATTGGCTTAGGTGTGCGTGTTGTTTTGAACCCGTATGTTTCGTGTTCTTCTGCAGCCACTTGATCTTCTTCTTCGAAGAACTTTGCTTTCCACCGCATCCGTCTTACTAAGTGTTGAGTCTTCTGTAATAATGCTTCCTTATACACATCTTGTTTACCACATGGAATATTCTTAGTCGAGTGCTTGATATCAAACTTTTTAAAATCTGACATTTTTTATATGAACGTGTTTTTGTTTACTGTGCTCGACAAAAATTTGGAGCATAAATATAAAATAAGGTTAATGTTTAAACTTAAACACTTTCAACTGAGCCCACTTGAAGGGCTTTTAAATAATTTATTCAAATGGCGATTTTAAAAATTCTGGAACATATGTTTCACAAAGCTTTAATTTTTCATAAAGCTTTGATCATCAGCCAGTTAAATTCAAAATAAAAAGCACTGTACTAAACAAAGATACAAAAGTTATGCAAAAAAACAAAAAACAGTATGACATAATATTGTACATTACAAATATTCAGTACAAAAATCGATCTACCTTCTAACTAATCAAACAACTAAAATTAACGAAAACAACAGTTAATTGACTATAAAATGCTTCAAAATTTGTTGTGTTTTAAGAGAAGCTTTTTTATATGTCGACAAGACGATATAAATTTGCTTCACTTATTTAAACAACCTTCCTTTTTTAACGGATACATAACGGCTGTTGATTCTTTTAAGTACAGCCTACAAACAGGGTTGATACCATCTGCTATCTGCTATTGTATCGTTGTTTAGTACAGTGCTTTTTATTTTGAATTTAACTGGCTGATGATCAAAGCTTTATGAAAAATTAAAGCTTTGTGAAACATATGTTCCAGAATTTTTAAAATCGCCATTTGAATAAATTATTTAAAAGCCCTTCAAGTGGGCTCAGTTGAAAGTGTTTAAGTTTAAACATTAACCTTATTTTATATTTATGCTCCAAATTTTTGTCGAGCACAGTAAACAAAAACACGTTCATATACAAAATGTCAGATTTTAAAAAGTTTGATATTAAGCACTCGACTAAGAATATTCCATGTGGTAAACAAGATGTGTATAAGGAAGCATTATTACAGAAGATTCAACACTTAGTAAGACGGATGCGGTGGAAAGCAAAGTTCTTCGAAGAAGAAGATAAAGTGGCTGCAGAAGAACACGAAACATACGGGTTCAAAACAACACGCACACCTAAGCCAATACAACATCTACAGGCATTTGAAGAAGACCTAATAAAAATGGTGCAAGACGTGGAGTTCAGAACAAGTAGAAGCCGTTTCCAAAATGAACTTTCAAAGATTGTGCAGGACATAAGTAAGTGCAAAAATTTGATTGTGCCTTCTGATAAAACTTCTAATTTTTACGAAATTTCAGTAAATGACTATAAAAAATTATTAAAAGACAATATTACTAAAGATTACGAAAAATGTACTGATAAAACTTTAAATGTGTTATTGTAGAAGCTAAAAATTTAACTAAAAACTTAAAAATACACGATAGGATTAAAAAATTGCCTTTAAAAAAACACATATATAACGGTCAAAGACCATAAAGATAACTTTTTGACATATCCCAAATGTAGATTGATTAATACTTCTAAGTCCGATGTAGGCCGCATAGTTAAGGTTAAGATTGACTGTATTAATAAGGCTGTGCGTTTAAAATCTAAACTTATGCAGTTGACTGATACAGACCAAGTCTTAAATTGGTTCATTGTTTTTGAAAAACAAACGTACAGCTTTTTTAAGTTTGATGTAGTCGATTTTTAACCTTCTATCAACGAAGAATTGGTAATAAAATCACTAAAATTTGCTGGTATTTATACTAGTGTACCTGCTGAAGATTTAAGTCTAATAAAAAACGCATGTAAATCAGTACTTTATGAACAAGGAAACCTGTGGCAAAAGAAGAGAGCAAATAACACCAGCTCTCTTTTTGATGTAGCGCAGGGATCGTTCATGGATGCAGAGTTATGTGAATTAGTAGGTCTTTTCTTGTTAGATGGGTTGAAGAATATCTTTGGTTTAGAAAGAGTTGGGTTGTACAGGGACGATGGTCTAGCTGTACTGCCCAATTCTTCTGGCTTTATAGTTGAAAGGCTAAAAAAACAAACGCACGCCTTCTTCAAGTCTATGGGGTTAAGAGTAACTATTGAATCACCAATGTTGACGACTGACTACCTGGATGTGAAGCTCAACTTGCATGATCTCTCCTATATGCCTTATAAAAAGAAAAACGCAAAAATTATGTATATAAATAAATATTCTAGCCACACAAAAAATATTATAAACCAAATACCAAAAATAATTAATAAACGTTTAAATAAAAGATCAAGCAACGAAGAAAACTTTTTAAAGACAAAACAAGATTACGAACTAATAATGAAAAAATGCTGTTACAATGATAAACTTAATTTTGAAACAACGGAGCAAAAAAACAAAACGACCAATAAAAGTAAAAGAAAGCAAAATATAATTTGGTATAATCCCCCATTCTGTACTTCAGTTAAAACAAACATCGGCAGAGAATTTATAAATCTAGTAAAAAAACATTTCAACAAAAATAACCCATTATCAAAGATATTTAACAAACATAATATGCGAATCAGTTATTCATGTATGGCGAATTTGGAGAGATTAATCAAGTCACATAATCAAAGGATTTTAAACAAAAGTAATTCAATCAAAAATCAGTGTAATTGCGCCGGTGACTGTAAATACAATTTGAAGGGGGGC